>NW_006408565.1:13345227-13355094 GCF_000296735.1 Chrysochloris asiatica | reverse complement strand
AGATGAGTGAGTGCCTCCTGTGCCGCCTCACTTTCTTGAAAGATTTCAATTTTGATTCCATCAATTCCTGGTGCCTTGTTCTTTAGCAATTTCTTCAATGCACCTTAGACTTCCTCCTTCAGTATCATTGGCTCTTGATCATATGCTACCTCTTGAAATGGTTGAACATTAACCATTTCCTTTCCAATGGTGGTGGTGGTTATGTGCCGTGGAGTCCGTTCCAACTCATAGCGACCCTGAACAGGGTTTCCCAGGCTGTAAATCTTTACGGGAGCTGAAAATCTACATTGTAATCTTTAGAGGAACATAGTAGCTCTGACGGACAAGCACTGGACTGCAAACCACAAGGTCTGCAGTTTGAGTCCACCAGCCACTCCATGGGGGAAAGAAAGTCTTCTCGCTCCTCAAAAGATATATAGGCTCAGAAACTTGATACATGGTCTCTATGATTTGGAACCAACTCGATGACACATAACAACAACACCAATCTTTTTGGAAGCAGATGTCAGGTCTCTTCTCCCATGGAGCTCTTGGTGGATTCGAACAGTCATCCTTTTAGTTAGAAGCTGCTGAGTATTTAACCAATGCATCACCAGGGTTCCTTCTATGTTGTTGTTGTTAAGTGCTGTTGAGTTGTTGCTGTTAGGTGCCATCAAGTCGTTTCTGAATCATAGCAACCCTAAGCACGACAGAATGAAATACGTTCTAGGTCTGCACCATCCTCACGTTCCTGCTATGTCTTAGCCGGTTGCTGCTGGCATTCATCTTGTTGCAGATCTCCCTCTTTCTTGCTGACCCTCTACTTTACCAAGTATTGGTACCTCCTGATAACATGTCCAAAGTACATGAGACTAAGTTGCTTCTAAGGGGGCATTCTGGCGTTCTATGGGGTGTTATTGTCATTGTTGCTGGTTGCTGTTGAGTGGATTCCAACCCATAGTGACCCTATGCACAACAGAATGAAGAAACACTGTCTGGTCCTGGGCTAGCCTCATTGCTGCTGCCACTATCCCAATCCACCTCATTGGGGGTCTTCCTCTTTTTTGCTGACCCTCCACTTTACCAAACATGATGTCCTTCTCCAGGGACTGGTCGCTCCTTATAATATGTCTGAAGTATGAGATACATATGAGATGTCGGTACTATTATTATCCTCATTCTGTTAATGAGGATACTGAGGCCCAGGGAGGTTAAATGTCATCCCAAGTCAGGACTAGAAAATGGCAGAGCTGATATTGGAACCCAGGCAGCCTTGCTCCAGAGTCTTGTGAGACGCTGTGGATTAATGCACTGGACAGCAATGTCGATTAGAACTACAAGGTTGGCAGTTCACGGTCACCAGCCACTCCTCAGAAACCCTATACAGGGTTGCTATGAGTCGGAACTGACTCAAAGGCACTTAACAACATCAACATCCTGCCTCTTGCAGAGTGAGGGTAATCCTAGCACCCTCTCTCTAGAGTTGTTGTGAAGGTTCCAGGTCATAATGGGGAGGCCTTTATAGGAGTACAGTTGCTCTGTAGGATAGATACTGGACTGCAAACCTCAAGGTTTGCAGTTCAAGCCCACCAGCAGCTCCATGGGAGAAAAGCCCCAGCAGAGCTGAGTACTCCACTCATCGCTGGTGTTCCTCATGCAGTGGTGCTCAGTCTCCCACAGAATCCTGGGAGGGTGTGGGGCTGCGGTTGGCTCAGGACAGTATCCACTTGGCTTTGGTTCACATTCTAGGGCTCTCCCTGCTTGGCAGACGGACTCTGTTCATAATGCTCATTTGTCCGAATTGTAGTTTGGTGACTTCTACATTCTCGGCACGCACACACTCCTCTGGGCCCAGAGTGGGCAGAGAGGGACGTCATGGGCCTCAGCCAGGTCAGGGAAAGCTGGCTGGGAATTAAGAGGTCCGGGACAGCAGGGTGACCTACTATTGAGAAACCTCAGTTCTACCCTGGCCTAGCTCTGATACTTGGGACAAATCATATAACCTCCTGGCGTCTCAGTTCCTTTGTCTGTGAAATGGAGACACTTAATGGTACCTGGGAGTCCCCAGTGGGGCACATGATTAACATGCTCAGCTTGCTAGCTAAGAGGTTGGAGATTTGAGTCCACTCAGAAGCACCTTGAAAAAAGGACCTGGTGACCTGCTCTGAAAAATCAGCCGCTGAAAACCCTATGACGTCACCATAAATTGTGATCAACTCGACAGCCACGGTAATGGATGAACTTCATCTGGTGGTTGTGAGGCTGAAAGGAAGTGATGCATTGCAGTACATGTCACGATGCTCAGTAAACAACAGCTAATGATTAGTCTCCAGGCTGCCCGGCTTTCTGTCCTGGCTCTACCATTTCCCAGTGGGTACCTTTGGACATATTGCCTAGCCTCTGTGTTCTGTCTCCTAAGTTGAGGACAATGGTGAAATGATAATGAACAAGTCAAGCTCTTAGCCTTGTGCCTGCCACATAGAAGGTACTTGTTCCATATGTGTTCCTGTTGGCTGTTACTCCTCTCCAGCTGTGCCTCCCCAGGCCTCAGTTTCCCTCATTTGTTCAGTGACATTTGGGCTCATCTGTGTCATTTGCTATTCCTGGCTCTGTCCTACTGGATTGATCCCTCTGGGTTTGGGGGAAGAGGTCAAAATGCCCTCTATCAGGGGGCATCCACATCAGTTCCTGCTGTGTCCCCAGTACCTGGCACATGGGTCTGGCATATGGTGGTCCCACGGGAGATGTTTATTGAATTTATTTGTTTCCTGTAACACAGACTGATTTAGGACTTATTAAGTGCCAGGCACTCTTCTGATTGTTTTAAAGGCATTTGATCCTCAGGAAACTCAGAGAGGGGGCTAGTCTCATTTTTCACAGATGAAGCAACTGAGAGACTTAAAGCAGCATGCCCAGGGTCACACAACTAATAAGGTGGCAGACTCAGGATTTGAACCCAGGCTCTCTGATTTCAGGGTTCACCTTCTGACCTTCTCTGACCTTGTTCCCTCTATTCAGGAGCTGGGGGATTACTGGGTAGCCACTCACTGGTTTACACTACTTGTCACCTAGAATGGAGGCAGCTGTGGGACCGGGCAATGAGCCTGCCAACACCTACCATTCGGCCAAGTCCAAAAACAGCCTTGGTGCAGCTCACATCCTGCTGTTCTTCCGGAGCTGAGAAGAGAACAGAGAAGGGCCAAGAAGTCTGCCTGACTGCTGATTCATTGGGAGGTGGGGCAAGTAGCCAGGGCAGGAAGGGCCAGGGGTGGGACACTCTCTGGGTTAAGGTTGGGCCTGGTCCTAATGCAGGTCTCAGAGTCACAGGTCTGAATTCACTCAACCCAGACCCTCAAGATGCTCACAGATTAGTGGGGTGGGGGAACATGATTGATTTAAAGCCAAGGAAGATGAGGAGGTTTGTCTGGCTTAATATACTGATGGCTGTGTGGGGTGTGAGATGCACCGCCCTGGCTGGCCAAGGTTTGGTAGGCTGGCAGGCTGGAGGGAGGGCTCTGGGTAAGGAAGCCTTACAAAGGGGCTTGGAGGTTGGTACTTGAGGCCTAAAAGCAGGAGAGAAGAATTAGAGCAAAGAGGGGGAGCTTGAAGAGGGAACATCCTGTTTAGAGACATAAAGAAAGTTGGCCCGAAGTTCCCAGGACGGAAATGTTTGCTGGACCTTGAAAAAGCAGCGATTTAATATCCCAGCTGTCTAGTGGTGGCTCATCCCACTGTCCCCACAATCCTTCCAGACACTCCACCACAGCACTGCAAAGGGTGGAGACTGATGGGGCGGCATCCTAGGAATGGGGGTGGGGACATGGACATGAGACATCCTGGGATTGAGAATCGGATGCATGCAGCCCTGGGAGGCTGGTGAAAGGGGCAGCCTGTTACCTACATGTCTCTTGGGGGGTTCAAGCCATCTGGTTAACACTGCAGTTTTAGATTCTATGGGTTTACCCCATTCACTTTTCTCATCTGCAAAACGGAAATAATATGGTTGTTGTTGTTAAGCACCCTTGAACCAGTTCACATTCATAACAACCCTCTTGTTAGCAGTCCAATGCTTATCCTACAGAGCCACTTCAGGACTTTGGATTAATAATGTGTTGTTGTTAAGTTCTTGGAGCAACCCTGTATAGGGTTTCCAAAGAGCAGATGGTGGGTTTGAACCACCAACCTTGTGGTTAACACTCTAGCACTTATCCAACAGTGCCACACCAGGATATAATAATTGTTGTTGTTGTTAAGTGCCGTCGAATTGGTTCCAACCCATAGCAACCTTGTATAGGGTTTCCGAGGAGCGGCTAGTGAGCTTGAACCACTGACCTTGCAGTCCAAACTAACCTTGCAGTCCAGTGCATTAACCCATAGAGCCACACCAGGATTCCAGGATATAATAATAGAGAAGACTAATACTTTTTTCAGCCGCTGTTGTAGCCCAAGTGGTTTGTGATTGACTGCTCACCTAAAAAGTGGTCTATTTGAATCCACCCAGCAGTTCCAAGGAGGAAAGTCCTGGCACAAATGGCTTCCGTAAAGGTTATAACCAAGAAAACTATATGGAGTGGTTCTACTCTGTAATGCATGGGGTCCCCATGAGATGAAGGCAATTAATATCAATATTATACATTGATATTGAAGTGCAAAGTGTATAATTCCAGTTAATCTTTATAGTTGTTCCTCAGAAACCCTATGAATCGCTATGAGTCAGAATCACCTTGATGGCACTTAACAACAAACACCATCATCCTATGAAGTAGGTGCTATTTTCAGAAAAGGAAACAGTTCTAGGGAAATCAAGCAACTGGCCAAGTCTACACAGAGAGCAGTGTTGTTGGTTGCCCTGGAGACAATTCTGACTCACGGCCACCCATGTGTGTACAGTAAAACTGCAATCCATAAGGTTTGCAAGGCTGTGACCTTTTTTAGAAGCAGATCACTAGAGTTTACTTCCCGGGCACTTCTGAGTGTGTTTCAACCACTAACTTTAGGCAATTGGTCCAGTACTTCACCATTTATGTCACTCAAGAGACTACACACAGTAAATAGTAGTAGTTGTTGTTGTTGTTAGGTGCCATTGAGTCTATTCTGGCTCATAGCTACCCTATGTCCAACAGAATGAAATATTGCTGGGTCCTAGGTCTGCCTCATGACCATTACTATGCTTGAGGCCAATGTCACAGCCATCGTGCTAAGCCATCTCATTTCAGTCTTTGTGTTCAATGACTCTCTACCACACATTGTGTTCTTCTCTTGTGAGACCGGTCACTCCTGGTAATGTGTTCAAAGTGTGTGAGATACAGTCTAGCCATCTCTACTCCTAAGGAGCATTCGGACTGTACTTCTTCCAAGACAGATTTGTTCATTCTTCTGGCAGACCATGGGATCGTTAATATTCTTTGTCAACACTACAATTCAAATGTGCCAGTTCTTCTACAGTCTTCCTTATTCACTGTCCAGCTTTCAGGTGCACACGAGACCATTGAAAATACCATGGTTTGATTGACCCAAGTCATGGTATTGTCAGTTGCTTCATGTGCATGTGAAAGTGTGTGTTACATGTCCTCTTAGTGCTCAAAGTGACATCTTTGCTTTTTAACCCTTTAAAGAAATCTTTTGCAGCAGACTGGCCCAATGAAATACATCACTTGATTTCTTGACATCTACTCCCATGGGCGTTGATTGTGGATTCAAGTAAAGCTAAATCCTTGACAACTTCAATCTTTTCTCTATTTATCATGCTGCTGCTAATGTTGAAGGCTGTAGTCTTTGATCTTCATCTGTAAGTGCTTCAAATTCTCTTTGCTTCCAGCAAGCAAGGTGGTTTTATTGCTAGTCTTGGGGTGGCATTCTTTTTCATATACTTCAGATTCTCAGATTATTTGCTCAACGTACAGATTGAATAAGTATGGTGAAAGGATATAATATGGACACATGCTTTTCCGATTTTAAACCATGCAATATCCCCTTCTTCTGTTCAAACAACAGTCTCTTGTTCTATGTACATATTTTTCATGAGCACAATTAACCATTCTGGAGTTCCTATTCTTTGAAATGATATCCACAATTTGTTGTGATCCACCCAGTTAAATGCCTTTGCGTAGTCAATAAAACACAGATAAACATATTTCTGGTATTCTCTGCTTTTAGCCAACAGCTATGATGATATCAGCAATGATATCCCTTGTTCCACATCCTCTTGTGAATCTGGCTTGATTTTCTGGCAGCTCCCTATTGATACTGCTGTAACTCTTTTTGAATTATCTTCAGTAAAACTGTAATTGTGTGTGATATTAATGATATTGTTCCATAATTTAAGCATTCTATGGAATAATCTTTTTTAAATTTTCCATAAATATGATTTTATTTTAATCAAATGGCCATGTAGCTGTTTTCCAACTTTCTCAACATACATGAGTAAGAGCTTCCAGTGTTGCGCCTGTTTGTTGACACATGAGCAATTGTTGACTTGTTTTTGCCAATGCCTTCAGTGCAGCTTAGACACCTTTCTTCAATACCATTAGTTCTTTTTAAAGAACTAATTTAAAAAATCAAACTTTTTTTTTAATATTTGATACCATTAATTCTTGATCATATGATATTTCTTGAAACGTTGAACGTTGACCAGTGCTTTTTGGTACACTGATTCTGTATTCCTTCCACCTTCTTTTGATGCTCCTGTATTGCTCAATATTTTTCCCATGTTGTTGTTAGGTGCCGTCGAGTTGACCCTGTGCACAATGGAATGAATCACTGCTCTGTCCTGCGCCACCTTCACAGCTGTTGCTATGTTTGAGTCCATTGTTGAAGCCACTGTGTCAATACACCTCCTTGGGAATCTTCCTCTTTTTTGTCTATGGTGTTGTCGTTCAGTTGGTTTTGACTCATATTGATTCTGTATAAGGTTTCCAAGGAGTAACTGGTGGGTTTAAACTGCCAGCCTTGTGGTTAGAAGTCCTGTGTTTATCCTACAATGCCACATCATGACTCTATGCTATTGTTGTTATGTGCCGTGGAGTCGGTTCCGACTCATAGTGACCCTGTGCAGGGTTTCCGAGGCTGTAAATCTTTATGGGAACAGAAAGCCTTATCTGTCTCCCGCAGAGCAGCTGGTAGTTTCGAACTGCTGACCTTGCTGTTTGCAGCCTGATTCCTAACCACTACGCTACCAGAGCTCCTTTGAATCCTCAATATTGCTATTTAAGGCTTGAATTTTTTTCTTCAATTCTTTCATCTTGAGAAATGCTGAACGTGTTCTTCCCTTTTGGTATCTAACTCTAGGTCTTCATTCATTTCACTGTAATACTTTACTTTGACTTCTTGAGCTGTCCTTTGAAATCTTCTGTTTACCTCTTTTACTTCATCATTTCTTCTACTTACTTTAGTTATACTTCATTCCAGAGCAAGTTTCAGAGTCTCTGCTGACATCTATTTTGGTCTTTCGTATCTTTTTAATGACCTTTTACTTTTTTCATGTATGATGTCATCCCATAACTGGGGTGAGCTTTGGTCATTAGTGTTCAATGAGTCAAATCTATTCTTGAGATGGCCTCTAATCTCAGGTGGGATATACACAAGTTTGTAGTTTGACTCTCATGGACTTGTTTTAACTTTCTTCAGCTTCAACTTGAACTTGCATATGAATAATTGTTGATTTGTTCTGCAGTTGGCCCCTAGCCTTATTCTGGCTGATGACATTGAGCGTTTTCATTGTTGTTTTCAACAGTACATCAACAGGGAACAGCTAGAGGTTCAAGCTGGAAACATACAAGGACGGGGAACAAGGGATATCATTATTGATGTTAGATCAATCTTGGCTGAAAGAGAATATCGGAAAGATATTTACCCGTACTTTATTGATGATGAAAGACTTTCAGCTGTGTGAATCATGACATGCTATGAATAACATTGGGAAACATGAGTATTCCAGAACACTTAATTGTGCTCACGAGAAAATCATGCATAGACCAAGGGGCAGTTGTTCGAACAGAAAGAGATACTGAATAGTTTAAAATCTGGAAAGTTATGCATCAGGGTATGTATTAAGTATTAAGTGTGAAATAAGTATTTCACCATACTTATTCAATCAGTATGCTAAGCAAATAATCTGAGAAACTTGCTGAAAGTGAAGAGGACTTAAAATATTTACTGATGAAGATCAAAGACCACAGCCTTCAGTATGGGTTGTACCTCAGTGTAAAGAAAACCAAAACCCTCACCACTGGACCAATAAATAACATTATGATAAATGGAGAAAAGATTGAAGTTGTCAAAGACTTCATTCTGAGTGGATAACTATTAACACTCAGAGAAGCAGCAGTCAATAAATCAAACTACTTATTGCATTAGGCAAATGTGCGGCACAAGACTTCTTTAAAGTGTTCAAGAGCAAAGATGTCAGTTTGACTACTAAGTTGCACCTGACCCAAGACATGGTTTTTTTTGGAGGGGGGGTGGTTACTTATTTGTTGATTGATGCATTTGTTTATTACAAAGTAATTCATCCCCTGATTGAGAAATTATGGGAAACCTTGGAAATTTGGGGATGTTAAGCAAAGTAAGTGCAATCATTCCCAAGGATTAGATTTCATCACTCTTTGCCTAAGAAACATGATGGTTTTTTTTAATGTCCAAATTAATGGGACACAATCCAGTAAAGTCCAAGGTCTTGAAAGTTCTTCACACCTAATTAAGGATCTAATTACTACATACGGTTAAGACAACATGGACTCAAAACTCAAGGATTTATGGTAGATGGCCTGTCTTTACCATTGTTTTTGTCACTGAATAAGCCGTCTTCCTTGATGTCCTTATGTTGTTGCTGTTGTTGTTAAGCGCCGTTGAGTCAGTTCTGACTCATAGGAAACCCTGTATAAAGTTTCCAAGGAGCGGCTGGTGGGTTTGAACCACTGACCTTGCGGTTAGCAGTCTAGTGCTTATCCTTCGGCACCACACCAGGACTCCTTGTAGATTGTGTTAACTGGAATAAGTATATCTGGTTTATAATGACACAAGACCCTGAAAGTACTGCTAAGTACTCTCCATAGGGAATCCCTGGGTGGTGATCTAAGACAAGGTATTTTCAATCACCTCATGTGCATGTAAAAATTGAGCGATGAATTAGGAAGCCTGTAGAAGAATTGATGCATTTGATTTATGGTGTTGGAGAAGAATATTAAAAGTACCACGGACTGACAGAAGAACAAACAGATCTCTGTTGGAAGAAATACAGCCAGAATGCTCCTTAGAAACCAGGATGAGGAAACTTCATCTCTCATATTTTAGGCATATTATCATGAGGGACCAGTCCCTGGAGAAGGAAGGACATCATGCCTGGTAAAGTGGAGGGTCAGGGAAAAAGAGGAAGACCCCTAATGAGATGGGCTGGCACAGTGGTAGCAGCTATAAATTCAAATGTAGCAACGATCGTGAGACTGGATCAGAACCAGGCAGTGTTTTGTTCTGTTGTGCATAGTGTTGCTATGAGTTGGAACTGACTGGATGGCACCTAACAATAACAACAACCGTCTTTTCCCACAGATGTAACTGATTTGATTCTTGTGAGGTCCATGTGTACCGTCACTGTTTATGTTGCCAAAACAAACAAGGTATTTTCAATGAATAAGTCATTGGTCTTGCAAAATTCTATCATGGGATCTCCAACTTCATTTCTATTCCCAAGAGTATTTTCCAATTACTGATCCCTCTTTGTTTCCAACTTTTGCATTCCAATTATCAATAATTATCAATGCATATTAAATTCATGTTTGATCTATTTCAGACTGCAGAAGTTGGAAATAATCTGATTTTTTTCACTTTTGACATTAGTCATTGATGCATAAGTTTGAATAATAGTTGTAGTCATTGGTTTTTCTTGCAAGC
>NW_006408565.1:13344002-13344512 GCF_000296735.1 Chrysochloris asiatica | reverse complement strand
GTTAAGTGCCATTGAGTTGGTTCTGACTCATAGTGACCCTGTATAGTGTTCCCAAGGCTATAAATCTTTATAGAGAGCCTCATGTTTCTCCCATGGAGCCACTGGTGGGTTTGAATGGCCAACTCTGTGCTTAGCAGTCCAATGTACTTGTCTTTATTGTTCTTGACAGATAATGTGTGGGTTTTTTTCTCACAAATTGAAGGTTTGTGGCAACCCTGCATCAAACAAGTGTATTGGTGCTGTATTTCCAGCAGCATGTGTTCATTCACGTCTCGGTCCCATTTTACTCATTCTCCTGTTTCAAACACCAGGGCTCCATCCAGAAAGCTTTGTTGCTGCTATTTAGTGCCATCAAGTTAGTTCTGACTCATAGTGGCCTTGTATAGGGTCTCCAAAGAGTGGCTGGTGGGTTTGAACTGCCAACCCTGTGGTTAGCAGTCCAGTGCTTAGTCCATAGTGCCACACAATGATCCCTTACAGAAAGTTGTGTTGTTAAGTGCCATTGAGTTG
>NW_006408565.1:13339355-13340547 GCF_000296735.1 Chrysochloris asiatica | reverse complement strand
AGCTCACTAGTTCTGGCTTCCATCTCTTCAATTCTACATTTTATAATCATTTTTCTGAATTCCTTCTCAGGCGTTTCCAAAACCTGCCTTCCTTCCAGTATGGAGCGTAGGTCTACCTCCAGCTCATTTGACTTAGTCAGTTTATCTTGTTTCTGGACATATGCTGATATGGTCATCTGTTCCTGTTTTTTGGGCATATTCAGGAGTTATCTGTGGCCTTAATACTTAGATGGGTGTGCATTTTGGTATTTTTGTGTTTTCTGATTGTCTCTAGTTAGCTGTGCTCAAGAGAAGGGCTTCTTTTTTTCACTCTTCTTCTGGAGAAACTTCAAGATAACACTGTTGGTCATTATGATGTAACTCAGGACTTAATTATTGGCCTGTTTCCTTTTTTGTCTACCTGTCCTGCTCCACTACCCCCATTCAGGTATTTTTCCTAGTGATAAACAGTTCAGGGCTGGCTGTGGACGTTTTGCGCTGCTCTTTGGTTTCAAGTAGACACTGTCCCTTTAAAATTTGAGGAGATCTGTGTGCGTGGATAATAGAACCCTCTGGGGGAGGGAGTGGGGTTTCTGCTCATTCAGGCAGCCCCTCTAATCACCAGAATGGTGGTGCACAGACTGCAAGAAGTCAATAAACAGATACAAAGAAAACAGTGTCCACACCTTTATCTCCGTGGTTCTGTCAGGCATCCATGGTGGCTCTGATCTTTTTCCCATTTGGTCTCACCCAAGAAAGCTGATCAGGGGCAGTTTAGCACCTTGGTTTTGAAAGCATTGGATTTCTTGCTTCTGCTACAAATTCCACTGGCTGTAAGTCTTCCAATTTTCTAAATATTCCTTTATAAGTGGTTCAGAGTTCTGGGACCATGCCCTGAGCCAACTTGGTCCGGTATTCTGTGTTGTTGCTGATGGAGCTCCTCATTGCACTTCCACCTGATCCGCCATCTTGTTTGTTCTCCCTCTCTTCAATGCTTTAAAAAGGTCTTGTGCAGCAGATTTGCCTAATGCAATACGTCGTTTGATTTCTTGACTGCTGCTTCCATGAGCGTTGATAGTTGATCCAAGAAGAATGAAGTCCTTGACAACTTCACCCTTTTCTCCATTGATAAGAATGTTGTTTATTGGTCCAGTGGTGAGGATTTTTGTTTTCTTTACATTGAGATGCAATCCATACCAAAGGCTGTGTTCTT
>NW_006408565.1:13316999-13337380 GCF_000296735.1 Chrysochloris asiatica | reverse complement strand
TTAAACCCAGTAAGGAAGAAAGGAATATTGGTTTAAGTAAGGTTTACTGGCTTAATTTATCTTAAAGATTGTCTCTGTGAATCATTAAGCATTGTCTTGTCTGAATAATCCCATTCTTCTTCTGTAAAGATCTCTTCCCTAAAGAGAGGAAATAAAAGACTGATGGAGAGATAGTTCTGGAGACATTCTGGGCAGAGATACATTCTGGGCAGATAGACACTCCACTGCCATGGAGCCGATTCTGACTCAGAGCACCCCTAAAGAACAGAGCAGATCTCCTTCGTGAACAACTGACCTTGCAGTTAGCAGTGCCTCACCCACAGCCCCTTATGAACATCAAGGGGATTTATTATTTCACAAACAGGAAGTCAACAGACATTTCTGGCCTCAGGGTTAATTGATTCAGTGGCTCAATGATGCCATGAGGACCTGGAGCTTTCTGCCTCCTCCACATTGACTTCTGACAGCCCCTTTTGGTGGTAAGACGGCTGTAAGCAACACCTGTAACAACAGGCATCTTTTTCTTTCAGAACAAGAGAAAGGAGCTGTGGCCCTAAGCTGGACATTTCAATCTCTCTCTTCAGTCTCAATGAGTGTGGCCATGTGGTCAGCTCTGGTCCAATAACCGGGACCATGACTGGAGGATCCCTCGTTGCACTGTGTGTAAAGTATTGGGCTGCTAACTGAAGGATCAGCAAGCCCACTAGTGGCTCCCTGGGGAGAGGTGAGGCTGTTTGTAAATACTTACAGCCTGGGAAACCTTATGCAGCAGTTTTTCTCTGTCTGTTAAGGTCCCTATAAGTCTGAATGGATTTGGCAGCAGTGCGCATGCTAGAAGGTGATTGGCCGACACAGCTTTACATCCATCAGAGCTGAGACAGGGGCCCACTTCCCCAGAATCAGGGGTGCTTGCTCCCTGTTGCCTAGAAAATGCCTGGGTTATACATGTATAGACATACCTTGTTTAATTGTGCTTCTTTTTATTGCATTTGGCAGATAGGAATGTGTTTTTTACAAATTGAAGGTTTGTGGCAACCCTGCTTCAACAAGTGTATTGAGGCTATATTTCCAACCATGTGAGCTCACTTCATGTCTTGGTCACATTTTGGTACTTCTCATATTTCAAACTGCAAACCTTTATACAATGCTGTTGTTGTTCTTGTCAAGTGCTGTTGAGTTGGTTCCAACATGTAGCGACTCTGTAGAGGGTTTCTGAGGAGCGGCTGGTGGGTTTGAATGGCCAACCTGGTGGTTAGCAGTCCGGTGCTTATTCTATAGCACCACACCAGGACTCCTTTCATAATGCTATTGCAATACTTAATAGATTACAGTTGTTGTTGTTTGTTGTTAAGTGCCATCGAGTCGGGTCCGACCCATAGCGACCCTGTACAGGGTTTCCGAGGGTGTAAATCTTTACGGGAGTAGAAAGCCTCATCTTTCTCCCGCGGAGCGGCTGGTAGTTTCGAACCGCTGACCTTAAGGTTCGCAGCCCGATTCGTAACCACTACGCTACCAGAGCTCCTTAATAGATTACAGTAGAGTGTAAATATAACTTATACACGCTCTGGGAAGCTAAAAAAAAAAATGTGTCTTACTTGGCTTTATTACAATATCCACCTTATTAGGGTGTTCTGGAACCAAACTCACAAGATCTCTGAGGTCTGCCTGTCATTTCAGTACAGTGTGCCCAACCAGTGTTGAATACTGGGTCCAAAGGAGGAAGCAGTTTATTTGGACTAAAAGTGGAGGTGTGTTTGTGGGAAGATCCCTGGAGGCTTTCCCTCTGCACCCTGAAATATGAGAAAGGTTTCTTCAGCCGGAAAAGCCTGGGAAGACAGTCAGCTGTACAGCAGGAGCAGAGCTCTATGGGCCGGTGGGAGGGTGGGGGTGTGGGGAGATGTAGAGGGCGATGAGAAAGGGGTCAGGGGAAAGCACCAGCCACAAGCCAGGCGGGAGCTAAAGCTTGGGGACAGGGTAGTATTCAGGTCAGGAAGAGTAGAGACAGGTGCCTTCAGAAAACAGCTGGCTCCTACCGATCTACTCTAAGCAAATAATAATGATATCCACTATCCTACTGAGCATGGACCATTTGCTTTGCACTTTACATGCATTTAATCCTCAAGACAGCTCTATGTGGAAATATGATTGTTGTTAAGTGCTGTGAAGTCGGTTCCGACTCATAGCGACCCTGTGTAGCATTTCCAAGGAGCGGCTGGTGAGTTTGAACCACCAACCTTGTGGTTCACTCTGGCCTTGTGGTCCAGCGTTTATCCTACAGCGACACACCAGGGGAAAGTGAGACACAGAGAGGTTAGGTAATTTGCCCAACATCACAAAACTGGCAAGGGCAGAGCTAGGCTGTGAATCCAGGCAGTTTGACCCAAAGCCAGTGTTCTGAAAGTGTCCTCTGCCCCTATCAGTGTGCCCCGTTACAGAGAAGAGAGACGTCCCAGCAGGCTTTGCATCAAGTCATGAGTCATTGCAGCTGTGGTGGCCCCATCAGGGGGCCTGCATCTGGCAAACAAAGACAGGAAGCTGGGTTTTGTCTCTGATGGTCAGGGAAGGTGGCTATTTAGCCTAGCCTCCCTCCTCTGACCTGAGAGATGGGGAGGAGCAGAGATATCTGGTTTGCAAATGAGCAGCTGGAGACTGGAGGCTTCCCTGGGCTTTGGTTTTCTCAGTCTCCCTTTCCTCTTCTGAAATGGGAACCCTTCTCATCATTTCAAATATTATGCCATCAGGAGGGGGCAGACAGAATGTGGTAAAGAAAGCAAACTTGCTTCCCACCATGTCATCAAAGGGCTGCTTTTCTTATTAAAGCAGAAATCCTGGCTTGAGAAACGTTAGCTGTTATTGCCTTTATAGCTAAAGTTTACTGCTGCTTTTCTAGGTGTTTTTTTTCCCAGCCCCAAATTCCCTACAATGAATGCATTTTACTTTTTAATGGATATAAAAAAAGAAGAACAGTAAAATTCATTATTAAAATTCCTCCTTGGGATACATCTCCATAAACCTATGAATATATGGATAGAATGTCTTTGGAAGGCAGCTCAAGTAAACAATAAATGTGGTGGCCTTGGGTTTGCTCTGTAGGCTCTAGGGAATTGTTTGAATTATTATTATTATTGTACTATAACCTGTATAAGGAGCTCTGATAGCGAAGTGGTTACGAATCAGGCTGCGAACCTTAAGGTCAGTAGTTCGAAACTTCCAGCTGCTCCGCGGGAGAAAGATGAGGCTTTCTGCTCCTGTAAAGATTTACAGCCTTGGAAACCCTGTACAGGGTCGCTATGGGTCGAAACTGATTCGACGGCACTTAACAACAACATAGCCTTGTATAACTTTTCCAAAAAAAGTTTTTTTTAAGTCAAGAAGAGTAACTAGACAAGTCCCAAACCCCCACTGAGTCCCCTCTGGCTGTCCTTGGGATCCATCTCTGGATGCACCCTCTCCTTTTCACAGTCTAGTTCTTTCAGAGACACCCTTTTGGAGAGACCCTGGCCCTAGAAGATTGAACCAAGGCCTTGCCCTGGGGACTCTCCTAGTCTCCTAGAACATACTCATCTACCTTCTTTGCTGTGTGTCCCCCAAAGTTCACATTAATAAAATCATTTAATATCTCTCCTCATTCAGGCTGGAGGGCCTAGGATGGGGGCCAGCAGCAGTTCTTCACTGGCTCCTCCCGCCGCCCCCTTCAGTCTCAAGGAGAGAGGCTACACTTGTTAGCGTAGTGTGACCAGCCCTGCCCTTCTGTCCATCTTTGTCTCTCCTCTCCCTGTTCTGGGACCAGCTAGACACTACTTTCTCTCCTCACCAGGCTTTTTTTTCCCCACAAGCTGTTTCCTCTGCATGAACCATCTGTCCAACTAATACCTAGTCACTTTGCAAACATCAGCTTAGACAGAACCACCTCCAGGAAGCCTTCCCTGATCAGTCCTGTTAGGGACCTCATCTTGGAGCTCCCACATCACCTTTCCTGGTGCAGAGTTTTAACTGTGCCACTTTTGCACGTACCCTGTAACTGTGTGCAAATTGTCTCCATGATTGGTTCCTCATCTGTAAAACAGTGCTTAGCTCATAGAATTGTAAACATTACATGACTTAAAACAGATGAAATGCTTGAAACAGTGCCTAGTACATAGTAAAACCTTGATAACTTCTTATCCTAAGATATTTGGAATGGAATTGCCTGTTTGTTAAGAGCTTCCAATGTTTACAGATTCTCTGCACTCAGGACCTGGTACATATTAGACCCTCAAAAGACACTTGTTGTTGTTGTTGTTGTTGTTGTTGTTGTTAGTTGCCATTGAGTCAGTACCAACTCATAGCGACCCTACACCCTACGTACAACAGAACAAAAAACACTGCCCAATCCTGGGCCAACCTCACTATTGTTGCCATGCTTGAGCCCATTGATGCTGCCACTTGGCCAATCCATCTCACTGGGGGTCTTCCTCTGTTTCTCTGATCCTCTCCACCTTACCAAAATGATATTCTTTTCCAGTGAATGGTCCCTCCTGACAATATGTCCGAAGTATGAGAGACGAAGATATTGTTAAATATGAGTAAATGGAAAGAAACAATCTGCTCAGATCAATAAACACTGTTTGAACATTTGCAAAGCATTTGGAGTATGAAGTGTGTACTTGGTGTCAGACACACTGGGCCAAGTACTTTCTGTGTGTTGTCCCATTTAATCTTTGTGATAAGAGTTATTAAGTATTTGCAGCATCCCCATTTCACAGATGGGTAGAATCCTTAACCTCTTTCTGTTTAATGTCCCATGATAGCACTTATCGCTTCTTGGCATGTTGTTGTTAGTGTTATTAAGTGCCATTGAGTCTGTTCTAACTCATAGCTACCCTGTATAGGGTTTCCAAGGAGCAACTGGTGAGTTTGAACTGCCAACCTTATGGTTCAAACCGACCTTGTGGTCTAGAGCTTTATCTAACAGCGCCACACCAGGGCTAGGATACTTATGTCTGTTTGTGATCTGCCCATACTTTCCACAAAGATGGAAGTTTCTCTGTTTTGTTTAGTGTGGTGTTCAGAGGATCTGGGAAAGTATCTGCTACATGACAGAAGTTCAGTTTGTGTTTGTGTTAAATATCCCTGCTTCTGGAAAGCCTTCCTCAACTCTCCACCCAGACTGTGCTTTCAGAGTACAAAGTAAGTACACTTCCCAGAAACCAACAGTTATTAGATTTCATTGATTTGTTGTTGTTAACTATTGATGAATCGGTTCCAACTCATAACGACCCTGTATAAGGTTTCCGAGGAGCGACTTCACTGATATTGCTTTAAATGTGTGGTTTTCTTGACCAGCCTGCCAAGTCTAGAAGGGAAGGACCTGGACTTAATAATAATACTAAACATTTATTGAGCATTTAGCATGTGGCTGTTAAGTGCTGTCCCATCAGTCCTGACTCAGTGACCCTATATAGTGTTTCTGAGCATCTGCTGGTGAGTTTGAACCACCAACCTTGTGGTTCAAACCAACATTGCAGTCCAGTGCTTTATCCCACAGAGCCACATCAGGACTTCATTTAGCATTTACAGTTCTTTATTAATTTTGTTGTTTTTTTTTTAACTTTTTATTTTGTGAATTGGGTGAAGATTAACAGAGCAAGCAGGTCAGTTTTCCAGTCAACAGTTCACACACAATTTGTTTCAGCTCATTGACTGCAGTCCCCACAATGTAACATCACTCATGCCACTTCCTCCCCGTGTTTTCCGTTTCCATTCCTCTTTCTTTCCTAATCTGTCTAAACATTGGCCTTGGATAAATCCTGCCCTTTCTTTCTCAAATGGTTGATTATCCTAAGGAATGTGAACTACCCTAGTGTTATTGTTCCCTTATAGACCTTTTTATTGTTTAGCTAAAAGTGGAGTCCCAGTGGTAAGTTCGGTTCCAGACCTGAAGGGGGGGTAAAGTCCATAGTCTCAAGGGCCCCACCCATCTCTATGCAATCAGTTTGCCTGGTCTTTATTATGATTTTGAGTTTTGCTCCATATATTTCTCCCACTCTATCTAGGACTTTCTAATGTGATCCCTTCCAGAGCAACTGGTAGTGGTAACTGAGTACCATCTGGTTCTTCTGGTCTCAGGTTTATTGTTGTTGTGATGTGCCGTGGCATCAGTTCCGACTCATAGCGACCCTGTACAGGGTTTCCGAGGCTGAAAATCTCTACGGGAGCAGAAAGCCTCATCTTTGTCCCACGGAGTAGCTGGTAGTTTTGAACTGCTGACCCTGAGGTTGGCAGCCCGACTTGTAACCACTACACTACCAGAGCTCCTTGGTCTCAGGGTAGTGAAGGCTAATGTACATTATTCCACTGGACTGTTTCCAAGTGTCTTTAATTTTCTTTGCTTCGTATTATTTGCTCAGCATACAGGTTGAATAAGTATGGTGAAAGAACACAACCTTGTCACACAGCTTTCCCAATTTTAAAACATCCAGTGTTCCCATGCTCTGTTCGAACAACTGCTTCTTGGTCCAGGTACAGATTCTTCAGAAGTACAATTAAGTGTTCTGGAATACTCATACTTCTCAATGTTGTCCATAGCTTGTCATAATCCACACAGTCGAAAGACTTTGCATAGTCAACAAAGCACAGGTAAACATCTTTCTGATATTCTCTGCTTTCAGCCAAGATCCATCAGACATCAGCAATGATATCTCTCATTCCACGGCCTCTTCTGAATCCAACTTGAACCTCTGGAAGTTCTCTGTCAATGTATGATTGTAGCCATTTCTGTATTACCTTTAGCAAAACTTTACTCGCTTGAGATATCAATGAGATTGTCAGATGATTTTCGCAGTCCGTTGGGGCACCTCTCTTTGGAATGGGCACAAATATGGATCTCTTCCAATCAGTCAGCCAGATAGTTGTCTTCCAAATTTCTTGGCAGAGATGAGTGAGTGCCTCTTGTGCTACCTCACTTTCTTGAAAAATTTCAATTTTGATTCCATCATTTCCTGGTGCCTTGTTCTTTGTCAATTCCTTCAATGCACTTTGAACTTCCTCCCTGAGTATCATTGGCTCTTGATTATATGGTGCCTCTTGAAATGGTTGAACATTAACCATTTCCTTTTGATACAATGACTCTGTGTATTCCTTCTATCTTCTCTTGATGCATTCTGCATCATTCAATAATTTGCCCAGAGAATCTTTCAATAACGAAACTCGAGGCTTGAATTTTTTCTTTAGTTCCCCCAGCTTGAGAAATGCTGACCATGTTCTTCCTTTTTGGTTTTCCGACTCCAAATCTTTCCATATTTTATTATAGTATTTGGTTTTATCTTCTCAAGCTGATTTTTTAAATAATCTGTTCAGCTCTTGGACCTCCTCATTTCATCCATTTGCTTAGCATCTCTATGCTGGAGAGCAAGTTTCAGAGTCTCTTCTGCATCCATTTTGAGCTTTTCCTTCTTTCTTGTCTTCTTAATGACTTTTTGCTCTCTTCACTTATGATGTCTTGATGTCATCCCACAACTCTTCTGGTCTTCTGTCTTTAGTGTTTAATGTATCAAATCTGTTCTTCAGATGATCTCTAAATTCAGGTGTGATAAATTCAAGGTCATATTTTGGCTCTCATGGACTTGTTTTCATTTTCTTCAGCTTCCGTTTGAATTTGCATATCAGTAATTGACGGTCTGTTCCACAGTCTGCCCCTGGCCTTGTTTTGACTGATGATATGGCGCTTTTCCACCTTCTCTTTCTGCAGATGTAGTCAATTTGATTTCTATGTGTTCCATGTGGTGAGGTCCATGTGTATAGTCATCTCTCATGCTGTCTAAAGAAGGTATTTGAAATAAACAAATCATTGGTTTTGCAGAAATCTATCATTCATTCTCTAGCATAATTTCTATCACCAAGTCCAAATTTTCCAACTACTGATCCTTCTTCTTTGCTCCCAACCTTTGCATTCCAATCACCAGTAATGAGTAATACATCTAGATTGCATATTTGGTCTATTTCAGATTGAAGAACTTAGTAGAATTCTTCTATTTCATCCTCACTGGCTTTAGTGGTTGGTGCATAAATTTAAATAATAGTGGTATTAACTGGGCTTCCCTGTAGGCACATGAATATTATCCTATCACTTACAGCATTGTACCTCATGACTTATCTGGATATGTTCTTTTTGACGATGAATGCAACACCATTCCTCTTCAATTTGTCATTCCCTGCATAGTAAACCATCTGTTGTCAGATTTAAAATGGCCAATACCAGCACATTTCAGCTTACTAATGCTTAAGATATCCGATGTTGATGCGTTCCATTTCAGTTTTGACAACTTCCAATTTTCCCAGATTCATACTTCATACATTCCATGTTCCGATTTTCAATGGATGTTTACAGCTGTTTCTCTTCATTTTGAATTGTGGCCCATCAGCAAATCAATGTTCTGTGAGCTTTTCTCCCACGAGCTTAACTCTATTCACGTCATCATGGTCCACTCTACTTTGAGGAGGCATCTCTTCCTCAGTCGCATTTTGAGTGCCTTCCAACTTGAGGGACTCATTTTTTGGCCCTGTATCTGACAGTGTTCCTCTGCTATTCATAAGATTTTCAGTGATTAGCGATTCGGAAGTAGTTTGTCACTCTTTCTTCCTAGTCTGTCTTTGTCTGGAAGCTCATCTGAAACCTGTCCACCATGGGTGACCCTGCTGGTTATTTAAAATACCGGTGGCATAGCCCTCAGAATCACAGCAACTCAAGCCACCACAGCACGACAGACAGACAAGTGGTGGCCGTTTGGTTTTATACCATTCTTGTAGGACTGTGTATATTACAGTATTTAACTCTGTTGCCTTGAACCTTTGCACTCCTCCTCATGTCTTCCCTGGCTCCCATTCATCTTTTTTGCCAATCTCCCTCTTATTGTATGTTGCCTTTCCCTTCACTCAAGTTAACACATATCTACCCTCTAGCTAATAAATTACTCCCCGTTTCCCTCCTAGCCTGTGAACACCTTTTCTTCAGTTTGCATAATTGTTGTTGTTTCTCGGTGTCATTGAGTCAGTTCAGACCCATAGTGACCGTGTGTTCTCCTACATCATCTATGTATAACAGAACAAAACACCACCACCTGGTCCTGTGCCTGCCTCACAGTTGCTGCTACATGTGACCTCATTGTTGCTGCCACTATTCCAATCTATCTCGTGGGGGGCCTCCCTCTTTTTCGATGACCCTACACTTTACCAGGAGTCCTGGTGTGGTGCTGTGGTTAATGTGCTAGACTGCAAATTCAGTTTGAACTGCAAGGTCTGTGGTTCAAGCTCACCAGCCACTCACCCCAGAAACCCTATACAGAGTCGCTATGGATCAGAACCAACTCAACAGCACTAAACAACACTTTACCAAGCATGATGTTATTCTTCAGGGAATGGTCCCTCCTGATGATATGGCCAAAATATGAGAGACAAAATCTGGCCATCTTGGCTTCTACAGAGCACTCTGGTGGTACTTCTTCCAACACAAACTTGTCCTCTGGCAGTCCGTGGTACTTTTAATATTCTCCTCTGCCATTATAACTCAAATGCATCAATTCTTCAATGTTCAACTTTTGCATGCATAGGAGGTTATTGAAAATACCATGGCTTGGGTCAGGCAAACATTAGTCCTCAAACTGACACCTTACCCTTGAACACTTTAAAGAAGTCTTCTGCAGCACATTTGCTTAATGCAATATGTAGTGTGACTTCTTGACTGCTGCTTCCATGAATGTTAATTGTGGATCCAAACAAAATGAAATCTTTGACAACTTCAATCTTTTCTCCATTTTTCATGATGTTATTTACTAGCCCAGTGGTGAGGATTTTAAAAAAATAATAGTGATCGCCTGTAATATTTGTCTTTTTATGACTGACTTATTTCACTCAGCATAATGTCCTTCAGATTTATCCATGTTATGAGGTATTTCACAGATTCATCGCTGTTTTTAATATTGAACAGTATCCATTGTGTGTATGTACCAGTTTGTTTATCCATTTCTTTCACTGATGGTCATTTAGTTTCGAACCGGTTGTTTACATGAAGCATCCCAGTAAATAATATCAGTGGCTATGTGCGTGGTCCTCACTTTATTGAGAGGGGAAACATACTTATGGAGGTGGTAAGGCTTGCTCAAGCAAGTTACTTGCTGTAACTGTTGTTAACTACCAGAGAGTCAGCCCTGACTCATGGCAACCCCATGCACAAAAGCATTGGTCCATTGACTGGTTTTCAGAAACAGATTCTTCCTAGTCTTAGTCTGGAGGGTCTGTGGAAACCTATTCAGCATCTCACAGTGACACAAGCCAACATGAACAGATGTGTGGTTGAGGTCCATTGGCCAGGTACTTGAGGTCCATTGGCAAGGCACTGAACCTAAGTCTCCCACACAGAAAGTGAGAATTCTGTCACTGCACCACCTAGCAGTCTGGACTTAGAGTTGGGGTTCACAGTGCCTCTTT
Organism: Chrysochloris asiatica; assembly: GCF_000296735.1. Taxonomy (NCBI): domain Eukaryota; kingdom Metazoa; phylum Chordata; class Mammalia; order Afrosoricida; family Chrysochloridae; genus Chrysochloris; species Chrysochloris asiatica. The sequence goes on along the minus strand of NW_006408565.1, from coordinate 13,326,916 downwards.
GAAAATGACGACCCCTTGACAAGCAGGAACTGGAGAAATGGTGGGACAGTTCTGCAGACTCTCTTGCCTCACTTGAGATGATTGGGTGGCAGACGTGTGTGCTGGACTAAAGTCTGTCAGGGAAGGAACCAGGAACAACTTTTTTGGAGAAGTCACAACAGCACTTCCTCCCCCTTCCACTTTCCAGCCCAGGCAGAGGCTCAGAATCCTTGGCATTTTCACTTGGCAAAGAAGCAGAGTGGGTGAACCGGCTCCCGCCATGTTGCAAGCTCGTCTGTCTGCAAATCCCAGCCCTGTCTGCCAGACACCGTGGCCCAGTGATGATGATCTAAGGACTGGACTGTCTCCCCGGCTGCTAGCAAAAGGGAAACCAACTAACCCACCAAAAAAGTCGTTGAAAACAGAAATAATAGAATGAGCTATGGCACTACCAGCTGCTCCGTGGGAGAAAGAAGAGGCTTTCTACTCCTGTAAAGATTTACACCCTCGGAAACCCTGTACAGGGTCGCTATGGGTCGGACCCGACTCGACAGCACTTAACAACAACAACAATGGCACCTCAGTTACTGTCAGAGGCATTACGAGATTTCAGTTGGGGATTTCCCTCATTCTGAACCTCTATGATGTTTCTTTTATTTTGAAATAATTTCACAAGAACAGAAAAGTTGCAAAATAGTGCAAAGAACTCTGAGATAAGTTTTACACAGATTGACTTTTTTTTTCCGTTTTATTTATTTTACTCTCCGTTCTACATATATATATATATATAGTTGTTTTTGTGTACCGTCAAGTCAGTTCTAGCTCATAACAACCCTATATAGGGTTTCCTAGAGCAGCTGGTGGGGTCCTGGTATGGCACTGTATGATAAGCACTGAACTGCAAGGTTGGTTTGAACTTCAAGGTCAGAAGTTCAAACACACCAGCCGCTCCTCGGAAGCCCTATATAGGGTTGCTGTGAGTTGGAACTGACTCCACGGCACTTGGATCTATCTATCTATCTAGCTATATACATATGCAGTAACTACATGTGTGCATATGTATGGAACTCTGATAGTTCAAGTGTTAAGCACTTGATTATTAGTCAAAAGCTGTTGGTTGAAACCCACCTAGTAGCTCTGTAGTATGTACTCCCATGAAGATTACAAATTTGAAAACCCTATGGGGTAGTTTTACTTGGTCATTATAAGCCAAAACTCACTCAATAGCATCTAACAACAGCAGCAAACACACACGGAGTCCTTGGGTGGTGCAAATGTTAAGCACTGGACTACTAGCCAAAAGGGTGGCAGTTTGAACCCACCCAGAGATGCCTCAGAAGCCAGGCCGCAATCTGCTTCTGAAAGGTCAGTCTTCAAGATGCTATGAAGTACAGTTCTACTCTGCACACAGGGGACCACCAAGAGTCAGAATCTACTAGACGGCACCTAATGACAACAATATATACATAGACACGTACTTAATTTTTTCAGAATCATTTCTGAGTAGATTACTATGGCGCTGTGGGTTAATGCGCTGGATTGCAAAATCGTTTGAACTGCAAGGTCAGGAGTTCAAGCTCACCAGCCACTCCTCGGAAATCCTATACAGGGTCAGTATGGGTCTGAACTGACTCAACAGTACAGCACTTAACAACAACAACAGCAGACATTGTGCCCTTTGACTCCTTAACACTTCAGTATGTTTCCTAAGAACAAGGATATCCTCATACATAACCAAACTCAGGAAGTTTAACCTTGATATAATACTACTGTCTAATGTGTAGTGGTTACGAATCGGGCTGCGAACCTTAAGGTCAGCTGTTCGAAACTACCAGCTGCTCCGCGGGAGAAAGATGAGGCTTTCTACTCCCGTAAGGATTTATACCCTCGGAAACCCTGTACAGGGTCGCTATGGGTCGGAACCGACTCGACGGCACTTAACAACAACAACAATCTAACATCCATATTCGAATTCTTTCAGGCAGTCTAATAATAATCTTGTTAGCATTCTTTCTCCATTTGGACAGGATCCAGTTCAAGGTTGTGTGTTATGTTTAGTTGTCTCGAGCAACAACTCTGCCTTTGTCTTTTGTGACACTGAAATTCTGAAGAATAGAAACCAGTTATTTTATAGAATGTTGCTTCGTTTGGGTGTGTCTAATGACTCCTCATAATTCAATTCAGGTTATGAATTTCCAGCTAAACTCTTACAAAAGTGATATTGTGTGCTTCTCAATATATCACTTCCAGGAACGCCCTGCAATGGTGATGCTAATTTTTATTACCAGGTTAAGGGGTGGTGGGCTTTTTCCATTGTATAAATTACAATTTTTGTCCTTGCAAGTAATAAACAATCTGCAGGGAGACATGTAAATATCCTGTTCCTGCTAATTCTTGCAGTGTTTATTTCTCCTTAGCAGGATGAGATGCTGGGTTCCCTCTCACTTTCTTTGCCTTTGTCAACTTCACCCACTGTGAGGACTGGGATGGACCACTCTTAGCATAATAAAAACCAATCTCAGTCCAGTTCACTCTGATTCATGGTGACCCTGTTCATAGTAGAACTACGCTCTGTAGAATTATCAGTGGATGATTTTTTTTCTTCAGAGTCACTTCCGAGGTGCTCCCTGGGTAGACTTTAATCTCCAACTTTTCAGTTAGCAGCTGAGTGGGTGATCTGATCACTTGCACTAGGTGCTTAGCATAAGAATATATCAACCTTTTCCTATGAGATGCAATTCATATTAGTAGCATAGGGGTTTGTGGGGATGCACATACCTGCCTCAAGAGCCCCGATGAGGGGGACCTAGGGATTCTGGTAGGGTGAGGCCAGTACCTGAAAGGTATGGGCAAGTTTTGGGGAAGAAAGGACTTCTTTCTGAGCTTCACCTAAAAACTAAGAGGTGAACCAGATGGGAAAAGAAATTAAGTGTTGGACTCCAACCTCAGGATTTGTCCTTGTCTGTGATCAGTTCGGACAAGTCTGTTTTCCTTCTGTCAAGGACTGTCCCTCATGTGCTCTAGGACACAGCAGGGCACAGTGCCTGCTGTGTTACACAGTGTTCCACAGAAACCCGGGAAGCCCTCATCCAGAAGGGATCAGTGACCATCTCCTATGGGAAGAAATAAACAAACACATCTAGATAGCCCCTCCCTCTGAGCATCCCCCAAGTCACCAGCAAGAGAGTGAGGTAGGCATCTAGGGTGTGGGGTGCAGCTAGGAAAACATCAGCTCTAGTTCTTCCCTTCCCATTCTTAAGGGTGTTCTTCTGGGCCACAATGACTATTAGAGCTGGGGTACTTGTTTATTCTTTTGAAACGTGAAGAACATTTCTCAGCTTGGAAAAAAGACAGTTGCCTACTTGAATTTCAAATAGTTGAACGCCCTCTCAGCTACCTAGCTGTGATCTAAAGGGCTGATTGTTCAGGTCTCAAAGTTCCAAATAAATGAACCACAGACTTTGAGGGGTGGAGAAAGAATGTCCTCATTCAAGCCAAACTATGATTCTGAATGGTTGTCAGTTTTTGTTCTGATGTTGCAGGGAAGGAGTTGGGATTCTCCCAGGGCAAGAGCTGGAGGTCCCTGCACCTTCAGGCAGTAGGAAATGGATGGCTCTGAGTTCTGGGGTGAGCAGGAGTGCAGAAGAATGCATGATCGGAATGTTTTCAGGCCCAGTCACAGTTGGTTTCCCCCTCCCGTCCCCTCTCTAAGGAAATAGCCTGGGAGCTCAGGGAAACCTAAACACTGTTGCCTCTGGTGGGACCCAGGCTGAATAGGCAAGTGGTGGGTAGCCCTTGGTCCAGCAGTAACTGCCTGTCCGGGGGTGGATGTTGTCTTGGTAATGGGCTACAGGAGCCTAGGCTTTGTCCTGTTATTTATTTTTTTGAAGAGGCAAATCATGCGCTTTGCAGTGAAATCTCAAAGGGGATGCAATGTCCCGAAGGATCTCAAAGAGGAAATTGCTATTTGACTATCCAGGGTTTAGGATATCAAGTACAAACCCCAGCTCCTTGCAGATGATGATGTCAGACTGCTACAGCTGAAAATGCAGGGAAAATAAAACTGCTACAGCTACCTGTACAGGATGAAAGCTCAGGATGCCATCCCTTCCTCTGAAATCCCATTTCAAGCTGAAGGCCAGCATCCCATTCCTTAATGGGCAGGATTTTCTGCTCCTACCTACTAGATCTTCCAAACACTGGTACTCCTTTCAAGGGTGTGTGCAAGGCCCTCACTGATCCCTTTGCTGGATGGCTATGCGACAGCTCACTATGAGACAAGGGTCTTTGGCCAGAGTGAGTACCTGCACTATCAAGTGCTGGTCATTGTGGTTAAAGCATGAAGTTGGAGGTCTCAGTGCCACCACCAATCAGCAGCCAAAGACCTCACCCAGTCTCCTGAAGTCTCTCCAACAACAATCCAGGTGACGTACCTCCCCTTCAGTCAAAAGAGTAAACGCGCCAAGCACTTCCTGGAATTGAAGAGCTTGAAAGACAACTATGCTATATTGGAGAGTACTCTGCGATGGAACTGAACGACTCTCCCTGACTCTCCCTGTAGACTTGATGGATTACGGGGGTGCAGGATGCGGGGTGGTCCTCAGGTTATCCAGCTCTGCAGACCCAGACTCTACAGATCTTGACTGAAGCTCCCTTTGTTTGCAGAGCTTCTGCCTGGAGCTCCTTTCTTATGGGACAGTTCAGAACAACAGCTCAAACTATTTCCCCCCAATAGCACTTTTCTTGGAATTTAATTAATTTGTTATTCTTTGTGTTTTTTTTGTTTTTGTTTTTGTTTTTTTCAATTCTTCCTTTAAAATCCTCACCTGGCTTTGATCCTAGTTCCCTTGCCCTGTTCCAGAATATTTAATCCCAAAGGTTACAGTTGATGTGAGGGCACTTGGTGGCGTCCATTATTGACCTCATTGTTGTATACAGTTCAATGAGAACTGTTTAGGTTTGAGGCATCTCAAGTTGATTGGTGGGAAAGGCAGACAGGAACTGGCGGGCCAGGTTGGGTGTGGAAGTGGGTTGTGTGTGAGGCAATTTACTCTGGTACTCCACTGAAACCAAGATATATGGTAACATGCACACAACTTTCCCTAAAGTGCAAAGATCTGCCATTCTACTTTCATTCCATACTGTTATGAATAAATTAAATAAAAGAACTATTCTGATACCTGGCATTAAAAAAAAAAAAGAATGTATGATGTGGAATCAAAATCAATTTGGATTCATATACTAGGTTCTGTGGTTTATTTACTAGCAAGTGATTTAATCCTTCCAAGTCTCAATTTCCATCTCTGCAAAATTAAGGCAATATTAGTGCCCAACTCTCAGGGGTATGGTAAATGTTAAATGAGTCATATGTATACACAATGCACTCAACCAGGGATATAGTAAATGCTCAAAACAATTTTATTATTAGGTATAATAATAAAATTGTTGTTGTTGAGTGCCATCAAGTTGATTCACATTCATAGCAATGCCATGTGACACAGTAGAACTGCCCTACAGGGTTTTATTTTTTGCTTTCACCTAATTTTTTAAATTGTCTTTATTTAGTGTTGCATAATTAAAAAACAAATCTTTTATTGTAAACTGGGTGAAGGTTTACAGAACTGATGTGTTTTCCATTCACAGTTGTTTCATCTCATTGATTGCAGTTCCCATAGTGTAACATCAGTGATCCCACTTCCTCCCTGGGCTTCCTGTTTCCATTCTTCCTTCTTTCCAAATCCTTCTGAACTTTGTCCTTGGGTAAATGCTGCCCTTTTGATCTCCAATGGTCGATTGTTCTTAGGTGTGAGTACCTCCCTAGTGTTATTGTTCTTATAGCCCAGTCTATTGTTGGGCTGAACATTGACCACTGGAGGTGAATTCATTTCCATACCTGAAAGGTGACAAAGCACCAATTCTTAAGGTCCCATGGAATTTTCTTGTCTGTATTCTCTACTGGAAGGAGCTCTGGGAGCTTAGTGTTTAAGAATCGGGCTGCTAACTTCAGGATCAGCAGTTCAAAACTACCAGCTATTCCATGGAAGAAAGATGAGGCTTTCTGCTCCCATAAAGATTTACAGCCTCGGAAACCCTGTACAGGGTCGCTATGAGTTGAAACTGACTCCACGGCACATCACCACCACCCACCAATCTCTACTAGAGCCTATGGACAGGTCTTTCTCTTGAGGAGCCTCTGGGTGGGTTTGAACCATCAACCTTTCAGTGAGCAGTCAAACACTTAATAATTTATGCCACTTGTTATTATTAAGTGCCGTCTAGTTGATTCCGACCCATAGCGACCCTGTATAGGGTTTCCAAGGAGCAGCTGGTGAACTTGAACCACCGACTTTGCAGTACAAATGACTTTGTAGTCTGATGCATTAGCCCACAGCGCCATACCAGCACTCCAATTTATGCCACTAGGTGCTAATAATGATGATGACTATACTCATGGAAGCAAGCAGTTAAGCAGACGATGTATTGCATTAGACAAATCTGCTGCACAAGACCTTTTTAAAGTGTTGAAGAGCAAAGAAGTCAGCAGGACTATGGTGCGCCTGACCCAAGCCATGGTATTTTCAATCACCTCATATGCATGTGAAAGCTGGACAGTGAATAAGGAAGACCATAGCAGAATTGATGCTTTTGAGTTATGGTGTTGGAGGAGAATATTGAAAGTGCCATGGGCTGCCAAAAGAACCAACAGATCCGTGTTGGAAGAAGTGCAGCCAGAGTGCTCCTTGGAGGGCAGGATGGCCAAACTTCGTCTCTCATACTTCGGACATATTGTCAGGATGAAGCAGTCACTGGAGAAGGATATCGTGTTTGGTAAGGTGGAGGGTCAGAGAAAAAGAGGAAGACCCCCACCGAGACAGATTGGCCAAGTGGCAGCATGGATGGACTCAAGTGTGGCTGCAATAGTGAGGTTGGCCCAGGATTGGGCAGTGTTTTGTTCTGCTGTGCATAAGGTCGCTATGAGTCGGTACTGACTCGATGGCACCTAACCGCAACAACAAAAATACCTATTGTGGTGCTGTGGGGTAATACATTGGACTGCAGGGTTGGTTTGAACCATGAGGTTGGTGGTTCAAATTCACCAGCCACTCGTACATAGTGTTACAGGGTTGCTATGAGTCGGGATCCACTCAACAGCACTTAACAACAACAGCAATATCATTATTACTGTTCCTGAAAATTCAGACTGCTATGTTAGGCTTGCCTAGTAAGTTGGGTCTTGGGTTGAGGTAAGGACAGGGGTCAAGGGAGCAATGGGTGGCACTGAACTGAGGCCATGAGATACAGAATGTCACCATTCAGGTAGTCAACTCCACCAGCATCTACCCTGTCAGCAGCTGTATTCTCAACAGCTTCAACCAGTGGTATTATCAGGGCTGATGTCACCCAGTGAGGTAATGCATGGTGTCACCCTTCCCCCACCCTAGCCATGGACCTCCTCCCATACTAGACCATACCAAATCCTTAGTAATGTTTATTATCCATTTTAATCATAGAATAATATGTGGCAAATATAGTTCTGAATTACTGAAATGCAGTATTTGTTACACAGACCTAACTAAACTGTTTTGTGAGATCTTTCTGCATTGAATTACATTATTTGGTACAATATTATTAATAACTGAGCAGAAGCATTTCATTTTTATCTACTTTTCCTTTAATTACTACTTTATGATAAAACAAAAACAAAAATCTACTGATACAGGTTCAGAAATACTAATTGCCACAATACTGTAGTTAAAACACCAGAAAATTTGACAAAGTCAAGCACCAAGGCAAGCAACAGTACATGCTTGTAGCTGTGCAGACGGAACCCCAGGAATCGAACTGTCATTGTAATTGGGTCATGACAACTGCCTGGAGTGCTTCCGAGGGTTCAGAAAGTAAATCAGTGTGGAGTTTTAGTCTTGTGGGTATATCGATACATGTGTCCCTCATGATAGATGGAGAAAAGACTGAAGTTGTCAAAGACTTCCTTTTGCTCAACTCATGAAAGCAGCAGTCAGTAAATCAAACAATACATTGCATTAGGCAAATCTACTGCAAAAGAACGGTTTAAAGTGTGCAAGAACAAAGATACCAGTTTGAGGACTGAGGTGGGCCTTCCCCAAGCCAGGGTATTTTCAATAGCCTCATATGCATGTGAAAGTCAGCCAATGAATAAGGAAGACCATAAAGAATTGATGCATTTGAGTTATGGTGTTGTTGTTAAGTGTCATGCAGCCCATTCTGACCCTGTGTAGGGTTTCTAAGGAGCAGCAGGTGAGCTTGAACCACCGACCTTGCAGTTCAAACCAACCTTGCAGTCCAGCGCATGAACCCACAGTGTCACACCAATACTCCATACAAGAACTGATGCATTTGAGTTATGGTGTAAGAGGAGAATCTTAAAGGTACCATGGACTGCCAGAAGAACAAACAAATTTGTGCTGTTAGAAGTACAGCCAGATACTCCTTAGAAGTCAGGATGGCCTGATTTCATGTCTCATACGTTGGGCATATATCAGGAGGGACTAGTCCCCAGAGAAGACCATCATGCTTGGTAAAGTGGAGAGTCAGTGAAAACGTAGAAGAGCCTCAAGGTGATGGGTTGACACAGTGACAGCAGCAATGGCTCAAACATAACAATTGTGAGGATGGTGCATGACCGGGCGGTGTTCCGCTCTGTTGTGCATTTGGTTGTTATGAGTCAGAACAAACGAGTTGTTGTTGTTGTTGTTGTCAGGTGCCATTGAGTCAGTACCGACTCATAGTGACCCTATGCACAACAGAATGAAACACTGCCCGGTCCTGGGCCAACGTCATAATTGCTGCCATGCTTGATACCGTTGATGCTATCACTACGCCAATCCGTCTCACTGGGGGTCTTCCTCTTTTTCTCTGACCCTCCACCTTACCAAATATGATATCCTTCTCCAATAACTGGTCTTTCCTGACAATATGTCCAAAGTACAAAAGAAAAAGTCTGGCCATCCTGGCTTCCAAGGAGCATTCTGACTGTACTTCATCCAAACAGATCTATTTGTTCTTTTGTACTTTCAATAGTCTCCTCCAACACCATGACTCAAATGCATCAATTCTTTTTTGTTTTTTTTTAATGTTTTATTGTGAATTATGTGATAGTTTACATGGGAAATCATTAGTTTTACATTCATCCTATTGTATATAATTTCATTGCTATGGTTACAGTCTCCTCCATGCATCATGAACCAACAAAAGGGTGTATATATACTACAAACCCACCCCTCGGTCATCAGCACACAGCCCCTCTCCCTCTCTGTGTCTGAAGTCCCCAACTGCTCCATCTCTCTACATCATCATCTCTGCCTCCATCTCAGGTATCACTGCTTCTCTGGGTAGGGTCCCACTCTCTGCTCTTCTCCCTTGAAGGTCCCAGGGACCTCTGCTCCAAGGCTGAAGAGTTAATCACTCCCCTCCTTGCTACAAAACGTCTACCTTTACATTTCCAGCCCTCACAAGCAGTCCTGATAATAATTATTCACTATTGTATCACAAGAGATTCATCCGCATCAAATGCATCAATTCTTGTATGGTCTTCCTTATTAACTGTCCAGCTTTCGCATGCATATGAGGTTATTGAAAATACCATGGCTTGGGTCAGGCGCACCTTAGTCCTCGAGCTGACATCTTTACTCTTTATACTTTAAGAGTTTTTGTGCTACAGATTTGCTTAATGCAATACATCGTTTGATTTCTTGACTACTTCTTTCATGAAGGTTGATGGTTGAGCCAAGAAAAATGAAGACTTTGATAACTTCAGTCTTTTCTCCATTGATAAGAATGTTGTTTATTGGTCCAGTGGTGAGGACTTTTGTTGTCTTTACATTGAGATGCAATCCATACCAAAGGCTGTGCTCTTTGATCTTCATCAGTAAGTATTTTAAGTCCTCTTCACTTTCAGC
>NW_006408565.1:13273492-13315824 GCF_000296735.1 Chrysochloris asiatica | reverse complement strand
TCAATTTGTCATTCCCTGCATAGTAAACCGTGTGGTTGTCAGATTCAAAATGGCCAATACCAGTCCATTTCAGCTCACTAATGCCTAAGATATCGGTGTTGATGCGTTCCATTTCAGTTTTGACAACTTCCAATCTTCCCAGATTCATACTTCGTACATTCCATGTTCCGATTTTCCATGGATGTTTACAGGTGTTTCTCTTCATTTTGAGTTGTGGCCCATCAGCAAATGAAGGTTCTGTGCGCTTTTCTCCCCTGAGCTGAACTATTCATGTCATCACGGTCAACTCTACTTTGAGGAGACATTTTTTTTTTTTTCCCAGTCCCATTCTGAGTTCCTTCCCACCTTCCGGTCCTGTATCTGACAGTGTTTCTCTGCTATTCATAGAGTTTTCAGTGACTAGCGATTCGAAAGTAGTTCGTCACTATTTCTTCCTAGTCTGTCTTTGGGAGCTCATCTGAAACCTGTCCACCATGGGTGACCCTGCTGGTTATTTAAAATACCGGTGGCAGAGCCCTCAGAATCACAACAATTCAATCCACCACAGCACGACAGACAGACGAGTGGTAGCTGTTTGGTTTTATGTCGATAGTGTCAGTTTAAATTTCGATATCAATCTTGATATAATCCTGATATAATCAAGATACAATCAAGCTGTTCTCTCCTGATACTATCAATCCTGATGCAATCAAGATATGCTCTCCCAAAATGGCAGCTCCTGGAACAGCTGAGTGTCTTGATCCTATAACTAACTATGTTGTTGTTGTTGTTGTTAAGTGCCGTCGAGTCGGTTCCGACCCATAGCGACCCTGTACAGGGTTTCCGAGCTGTAAATCTTTACAGGAGTAGAAAGCCTCATCTTTCTCCCGCGGAGCAGCTGATAGTTTCGAACTGCTGACCTTAAGGTTCGCAGTCCGATTCGTAACCACTACGCTACCAGAGCTCCTATAACTAACTATAGGGACAGTTTTATAAAGACAATAAATTTCTCCTGAAACACTGAACAATCTGTTTGATTTCACCCCATGTGACAGTGTCACTGGGTGCAGTCCTCAGTCTTCACCCTCTCCAGCCCCTGCCTTTAACACCATTTTTAATGACTGCGTATTATTCCATTCTATAGATTGTTGTTGTTGTTGTTGTTGAGTGCCGTGGAGTTGGTTCCCACTATAGCGTCCCTGTATAGGGTATCCAAAGAATGGCTGGTGAGTTTGAACTGCCAACCTTGTGGTTCAAACCAACCTTGAAGTTCAGTGCTTTATCCCACAACACTACACCAGGTTTTATTTAAGCAAACAATTCTTTTGAATCATTGTCATTGTTAAGTGCTATCAAGTTGTTTCTGACTCCTAGCAACCCTGGATACGGTTTCTAATGCTGTAAATCTTTGCAGGAGCATAAAGCCTCATTTTTCTCCTAAGGAGCAGCTGGTGGGCTTGAACAGCCAATCTTTTGGTTCAGAGTCCAGTGCATATCCTACAGAGCCACCACAGGATTTCAAGTAACTGCAGGATATTTTAATGACTGGATAGATCAGATTTTGCTAGGGAAGGAACATGGTGTATTCGACGAACAGCGGACTTTAGAGAGAAATCGTTCATCATTTAGTCATAATTTTTTTTTAATGTTTTATTGTGAATGGTGTGACAGTTTACATGGGAGAACATTAGTTTTACATTCATCTTATCATATATCATTTCATTGCCATGGTTACAATCCCCTCCATGCATCATCAACCAACCAAAGGATATACCCTGCAATCCTGTCCCCCATACCCTCCCCCCAGGTCTTCAGCACACAGCCCCTCTCCCTTTCTGGATCTAAAGTCCCCAACTGCTCCATCTCTCCACGTCATCATCTCTGCCTCCATCTCAGACATCACTGCTTCTCTGGGTAGGGTCCCCCTCTCCGCTTTTCTCCCTTGATGGTCCCAGGGACCTCTGCTCCTAGACTGAAAAGTTAATCACTCCCCTCGTTGCTATAAAACATCTACCTTTACATTTCCAACCCTCACAAGCAGTCCTGATAACAATTATTCACTATTGTATCACAAGAGACCCATCTGCTTTTCATTTCATCAGCCCCGCCCAGATTGTGTACTACTCAATGGGGAGATTCTACCTTCCTCCGTGTCCTCTGGATCTAGGTGCCCTCTTGAAAGCTTGTAATCCAGTAGTCATCATTTTTTTGAGCACCAGCTTTGCACCAGGCTCTGTACTATGTGCTGGTTATATTAGGGTGAAGAAAACTCTGACCAGCCAGGGTAAGCCAGTTTAGTGGGGAAGACAGGCATGTGCTTGAGTCTGAGTTTAAACCTCTGGATGTGCAATCTTCAGCAAGTTAAATATCTCCTAAGTGATTATTCTTCAGCTATGGAAGCTCATTGTAGACTAAGAGTTCAGTGTGATGTATACAAACATTAATTCTCTCTTCTGATGGTTGGTCATTTTATTTTTTGCTTTTATGGACAATACAGCCATAGACATACTTGGATTTATCTTTTTTTTTTAATTTTTATTTAGGGATGGTGTTATTTATTCATTTTGGGGGTGATTCCTGTGCTCCTTCTAAAGGAGATTTTTTTTATACCTTCTGTTACTCTTCAGTGTTCATTAGGCAGATTGTGGACAAGAGCCACTGAATTGGTGGCAAGAGATCTGGGCAAGCAAGCTACCAATCTTGTCTAGGCCTTTACTTTCTCATCTTCCTTCTTACTCTTTCTCCATCAAACCAAACAATCCTGCCCTAGGGCCTTTGCACTTGCTATTTTCATTGCCTAGAACATTATTTGCCCAGATATCTGTCCTCCTCATTTCCTTCAGGTCTTTATTCAAATGTCATCAAAGATGCCCTCTGTATCTCTCCCCATGTTGCCCAACATCTCTCCCTCTCTCCTTTGTTGTTGTTAAGTGCCTGTGATTCCTTTCAGACTCATGGAGACTCTGTATAGGTTTTCTGAGGCTGTGAATCTTTGCAGGGGCAGAAAGTCTCATCTTTCTCATGAGGAGCTGCTAATAGGCTCAAACTGTAGACCTTGTGGTTGGAAGTCCTGTACTTATCCTCTAGAGCCCCTGCACTTCCCGTATTACCTTACTCTGTTTTTATTTCTCGTCATGGTTACTATTTGCTCCAGACATGGACATATTTGCCTGGGTATTTGCTAGTTGCCTGTTTTCTGAAATAGAATGCAAGTTCTATAACACTTTCTGTCCTGGACCTGAACCAGGGCCTAGCACATGAACTCTATAAAGTTTTGTGGCATGAGTAAATAAGTAGAACAAATGAGCAATAGTGCTGGCTAGTGTCTGGGAGCAATAAAAATCTGTGCACATGGAAGGGAGAATAATAATAATTAGAAACTTCATACAATACCTTATTTGGATGGCAAGCCCTGGCCAATCTTGGCTGGTTTGTGTATGCTGGGTGGAGATGGAGCTGGGGGACGAGGGATTTCTTCCCTGCCAAGCTGCAGCAAGAGTCTAAGGGCCTCTACAGGGATCCAATCCAATTAAGGGCCTGGCTCCAAGTCAACTCGGCTTCCCTTCCTGGCTGGAGCAGCTTCCAAGTAACAAAATGAAACCTGTAACTTCCCCAAGATGAAACAGTCTTCAAGCGAGCAGGACAGAAAAGTGTCTGGTTTCTGTAATCAAGGGACTCGATCTGCATTTTGTCCAAATGGTTTTAATTCAGGGTGTGTGTGTGTGTGACAGAGAGAGAGAGAGAGAGAGAAAGAGAGAGAGATGAGCACCAGGCATAGATGGTAGGACACCATCCTTACCTCCAAGGCCAGTACTACCAGTCCTTTGCAGGGAAGCAGCTGGCCAGCTGTGCGCTATGGAAAGGAGTCAGTCAGTGAGGAGATGTGGGCTCTAGTGTTGGTTGGGCCCCCACTCCACTACGTGACAAGGAAGCAAGTCAGGAGGGGGAGGGAAAAGATGAGCCCTGCCTGAGGTCCTATAGCTCTCTGTGGCAGAACTGGAAAGGTCCCTGTCCACGGGTTTAGGTTTAACAGCACTGACAAGACTCCTTCACCTGGTTTTTTTGCTTTGTTCGTTTGTTTTTTGTCAATTTTTGCATAGGAGTTCTGATGTGGCACTGTAGGATAAGCACTGGACTGTTAACCTCAAGATTACCTGTTCAAGTCCACTAGCCGCTCCTTGGAAACCCTATAGGGAAGCGACTCAAAGGCACTTAGCAACAAAAATAGCATATAAAGGAGCCCTGGTGGTGCAAAGGTTGGCTACTATCCAAAAGATTGTTGGTTTGATCCCACCTGAGTCTTTGGGGGGAGGGGAAGCCCTAGCAATCTGCTTCTATACAGATTATTGCTGTTGTTGGATGCCTTTGAGTCATTTCGACTCGCAACGACATGACGCACAACAGACAGAAACACTGCCCAGTTCTATACCAGCCTCACAATTGTTACCATATTTGAGCTCATTTTTGCTGCCACTGTGTCAATTCATCTAATTGGGGGTTTTCTTCTCTTTGATGACCCTCTACTTTGCCAAGCATGATATCCTTTTCCAGGGACTGATCCTTCCTGACCATATGTCCTAAGTATGAGAGATGAAGTCTCGCCATCCTGGCTTCCAGGGAGCTTTCTGGCTGCACTTCTTCCAACACAGATCTATTGGTTCTTTTGGCAGCCCATGGCACTTTCAATATTCTCCTCCAACACCACAACTCAAATGCATCAATTCTTTTACACTTTTCCTTATTCATTGCCCAGCTTTCAAATGCATAGGAGGTGATTGACAATATCCTGGCATGGGTCAGGCATACCTTAGTCTTCAAAGTGACATATTGGCTCTTTAACAGGTAAAGATTACAGCTCAGGAAAACCTGTGGCACATGAGATCACTTTCACTTGGAATCAACTCATCCACTTGAAGGCACCTAACAATGGCAACAATATAGACACACATTGGGAAAAAAGGAATAGGTCCGAAATAAAACAGTATATAATACACAGTATGTAACAAAAATACTGCTGTCTGCCCCACTCTCATGACCTGGGGTAAATGCTGTTACCAATTTCCTATGTATACTTCCAGAAAAAAATTCATACATGATATACAAATTTGGCTTGCTGTTGTTAGGCACCATCCATATGATTCCAGAGATCCTATGGGTCAGAGTAGACTTGCCCCAGGGTTTTCTTGGCTGAAATCTGATAGGAGTGGATTGCCAGGTCTTCTCTCTTACAGAGCAATTGGTGAGTTTGAACCGTCAACCTTTTGGCTGGCAGCCCAGCACTTAACTGCGGTACCACCAGGGCACCTACAGATGTGATGTGCACGTATCACGTTGAATCATAGATTAAAATGTTGCTGTCAGTTGCCATCCAGTTGATTCTGATTCATGTATGTGTGTGCAGAGTAAAACCTGCTCCACACGGTTATTTAAGGCTGAGACCTTTCAGAAGCAGATGAGCTCTGTCTTCCCAGGAACCTCTGAGTGAGTTCAAACCACCAACCTTTGGACTAGTGGTGGAGTGCTTAGCCTTTTGCACCACTCAGGGACTCCATCAGAGTAACAGGAAGACGTAAAAATCATAATGGAGCCCTGGTATGGTGTTGTAGGATGAGCACCGGACTGCTAACCACAAGGTCCTGTTTAAACAGACCAGTCGCTCTTCGGACATCCTATACTGGGTTGTTATAAGTCGAAAGTTATTTGAGAGCTTATTTGAGTTAGACCTCAAAAAAAAACAAAGTTAAGCCTGTTGTTGTTAAGTGCTGTCATGTCAAGTTGCTTCCGATTCATAGCAACCCTATATAGGGTTTCTGAGGAGTGGCTGGTGGGTTTGAACCACCCACTTTCCATTTAGCAATCCAGGGCTTATCCCAAAGCACCATACCAGGACTCCAAGTTAAGCCTGTTGTTGTTGTTGGTAAATGCCGTCAAGTTGGTTCAAACCGATAGAGATCTTGTCTAAGGTTTCCAAGGAATGACTGGTGGGTTTGAACCACTGACCTTGTAGTTAGCAGTCCAGTGCTTATCCTGCAGTGCCATACCAGGATCCAAGTTAGGCCTTGTTGTTGAGTGCCATGGAGTCAGTTCTGACTCATAGTGACTTTGTATAGGATTTCCAAGGAGTGGCTGGTAGGTTTGGATCGCAAACTTTGTGCTTAGCAGTCCAGTGCTTATCCTACAAGTTAGACCTGGTGTTGTTGTTAAGTGCCGTTGAGTTGGTTCCGACTTATAACAAGCCTGTCTACGGTTTCTGAGGAGCAGCTAGAGAATTAAAGCTCCCAACCCTGTGGTTCAAACTACCCGGACCTTGCAGTCCAGTGCTTCTCCTACAGTGCCTCACAGGCCTGCTGCAGCTACATGCCATGGAGTTGGTTCCCACTCATAGCGAACCTGTGTAGAGTTTCCAAGGCTGTAAATCTTCATGGGAGCAGAGGTTTCATCTTTCTCCCATGGAGTAACTGGTGGACTCCAACTGCTGACCAGTGTGTGACCCACTCCATTACCAGGGTTCCTTAAAGTTAGTCTTGTTGTTAGTGCTGTTGAGTCGTTCTGACTCATGTTGTTGTTGTTGTTAAGTGCCGTCAAGTCGATTCTGACCCATAACAGTCCTGTATAGGGTTTCCAGGGAGCAGATGGTGAGCTTGAACCACAGACCTTGCAGTTCAAATGACTTTGCAGTCTGGTGCATTAACCCACAGCCCCACACCGGGACTCCAGGCTTGCTGCTGCTGCATGCCATATAGTTGGTTCCCACTGACAGCCACCCTGTATTGGGTTTCCAAGGAGTGACTTGTGAGTTCAAACCACCGACCTTGTGATTCAAATGACCTTGCAGTCGGTCCTGTGCTCATCTGCAGTGCCACGCCTAGGAGATCATAGATAATAACTGACATTTTTTTGAGCGCTTACTGTTTGCCAGTCACTGTGTTAAGTCCTTTACATTTATCAACTTGCTAAATCTCCATAACAACCCTATGAAATTGGTAGAACAAGGTATAACAAGAAAATATACAAGGGGGTTTAAAAGATTCATAGAAAACTTCCATTATCTTTTCATTCCATTTTACCATGAACTGTTTGAAGCCTCTTCACATATGTTCTCACATGCATTAAAAAAAACACACAACTTTTTTTCCCCAAATGGGACTTGTGCATATTATTAAGGTGATTTCTTAGATATTTTTTTTTTTTGGTATTTTTTTATTGCTTTTAATAAATGGGATCTTTTCTTCCATTATAATTTCTACCTCCTGAGGCTTTGTGTAATTTACAAATAATAACTTTGCATCCAGCTATTTTCATGAGTATTACTATTATTAATAGTTTTCCAGTTATTTTGTGGGGGAACTAATGGTAAAAAAAAAAAAAAGCCAATCCAGTAGATCTTGTGCCCATGGTGCTTTATTAATCAGTTATTTTTGATGCTAAAATGACCTCTCACACCTGTGTCAACTTTCTCCTTCACAACACAAGCCTGTGATCTAGACATTATTCCCTCAATTGGCAGAAGAAGAAACGGAGGCACAGTGAGGTGAAGTGATTTGCCTAAGTTAGTAATTGGTAGTGTTGAGATTTGAACCAAGGCCTGTCATGTAAAATCTTTTCAGTTTAGTGCTGTGAAGTAAAAGGAGCCCTCATAGTGTAATGGTTATGAATTGGGCTGCTAATATCAAGGTTAGCAGTTCCAAACTACCAGCTGTTCCTTGGGAGAAAGATGAGGCTTTCTGTTCCTATAAAGATTTACAGCCTCGGAAACCCTATCCAGGGTCGGTATGAATCGGAACCAACTCCACGGCACATAACCAACCAACTAAACAACCGTGAAGTTAAGAAGAGATAGAGTTGGTGATAGTTGTGTGCAGAAGGGTGACAGTTTTGGAGTGTCTATATTGAATGCCAAAAACTATCCGCATCATCTTTTTAACATCCCAAGGTCTCTTTGAGGCTGGCATCATGAGCAGATGACTAGCCCGGGCATGAGCATGACGACAAAGAGATCTGGCTTTGGAATCGGTTCCGACTCATAGTGACCCTGCACAGGGTTTCCGAAGCGGCAAATCTTAACGGGAGCAGAAAGCCTCATCTTTCTCCTACGGAACAGCTCTTAGTTTCGAACTGTGGACCTTAAGGTTAACAACCCAATTCATAACCACTATGCTACCAGAGCTCCTTGGCTTTGGTGATAAGCTCTAGCCATTAACAGCTGTGTGATCCTCAGCAAACAGCTTAAGCTCTCCTAGCCTCGATTTTCTCTCTTCCATCCAAAGATTGGAACTCTATTGCTAAGTCTGGAAAAACTCAATCAAAATGTGCTTCCAGCTCCTGTGGTTATTGAGGCAGGAAAGGTTGGTGCTTCGGCAGACACAGCATTCAGGATAAACTTCAGCCAAAGTTGTGGTTAAGTCACAATTACCAGATTTTACAGGACCTAATTCATACCTTGGAGCCCTGGTGTGGTGCTGCAGGTTAATGTGCTAGACTGCAAGGTCAGTTTGAACTGCAAGGTTGGTGGTTCAAGTTCACCAGTCATTCCTCAGAAACCCTATTCAGGGTCCCTATGAGTCTGAACAGATTCAATAGCACTTAATAACAATTCACACCTTGGGGGTTCATTTGAAGTTCATGAGCTGGGAATGTCCATGGCTGGGTTGACTGACATCACCAGAGATTAAGTGAGCACTTATGTGAAAGATGTAGAGAGGGAAATACATGGTTATGAAACTTGGGAGATCAAAGGCAAAGCTTGAAAATTGATGATATTTATTCTTACACTGCATCTGGGTTGATTGGATTTCCATTATGTGCCAGGTACTGATTTAGGCATGTTGTTGTTTGTTGCCATGGAGTTTTACGACTCATGGGGACCTATGTATAACAGAATGAAATGTTGCTGGATCCTGGATCATCGTGATTGGTGGGATCTTTTTTGAGCTCAGTGTTGTGGCTGTCATTTCAGTTTATTTCATTGAGGGCTTCCCTTTGTACCCTGACCCTCTACCAAACTGATGTCCTTTTGTAATGACTGCATTTTCCCAATGACATGTGACTTAGGCATAAACCCAAACTCATTACTGAGGAGTCCAATTATGACTCTTAGCCATCTTATGTAGGCTATAGCAGAATTGCTCTCTAGGGTTTCCGAGACTGAAAGTTTTTACAGAAGCCGGTTGCCTCATCTTTCTCCTTCTATGCCATTAGTGGTTTGAACCACCAACCTTTCAATTAGCAACCCAATGCTTAACCCATAGTGTCATCAGTTAGGTATGAACCCACTGCCATTAAGTGAATGCCGACTCCTAACAGCTCTATCTACAAATAGCTTCTAACACTACGAATCTTAATAGGAGCAGACAGCCTCATCTTGATCCCATGGGGTCACTGGGGAGGTTGAACCCCTGACCTTGTGGTTAGCAGCCCAATGCTTATCCTACAGCGATACCAGGACTTCTTTCAGATAGACATTGTTGTTGTTGTTGAGTGCTGTCGAGTTGGTGCTGATTCATAGCAATCCTGTATAGGGTTTCCAAGGAACAGCTGGTGGATTTGAACCTCTAAACTTGAAGCCAGTGGTCCAGTGATTGATTATCCTACAGTTTCACACCAGGACTTCATAAGTAGTAATAATAGTTATTGTTGTTGTTAAGTGTCATCGAGTTGGTTCCAACTCATAGTGACCCTGTATAGAATTTCCGAGGAACAGCTGGTGGGTTTAAACTGTTGCCCTTGTGGTTTTCAGTCCAGCATTTATCTACAGCGTCATACCAGGAGTCCAGGATAATTTTTTTTTTTTTTTAAGTGCCATCGATTAGATTCTGACTCATAGCAACCCTGTATAGTGTTTCCAAAGAGCAGCTGGTGAACTTGAACTGCCGACTTGTGGTTCAAACCAACCTTGCAGTCCAGCTTATTAACCCACAGCACCACACCAGGATATGTTGTTGTTGTTGTTAGGTGCCATTGAGTTGGTACCGACCCATAGCGACCTTATGCACAGCAGAATGAAACACTGCCTGGTCCTGGGCCAGCCTCACTACTGTTGCCATGCTTGAGTCCATTGATGCTGCTACTTGGCCAATCTATCTCATTGGGGGTCTTCCTCTTTTTCTCTGACCCTCCACCTTACCAAACACGATATCCTTCTCCAGCGACTGGTCCCTCCTGACAATATGTCCAAGGTATGAGAGACGAAGTTTGGCTATCCTGGTCTCCAAGGAACACTCTGGCTGCACTTCTTCCAAAACGGATCTATTGATTCTTTTGGCAGTCCATGGCATTTTCAATATTCTCCTCCAACACCGTAATAACTCAAAAGCATCAATTTTTTTATGGTCTTCCTTATTTACTGTCCAGCTTTCACATGCATATGAGGTGATTGAAAATACCATGGCTTGGGTCAAGCGCACCTTAGTCCTCAAGCTGACATCTTAAAAAGGTCTTGTGCAGCAGATTTGCCTAATGCAATACGTCATTTGATTTCTTGACTGCTGCTTCCATGAGTGTTGATAGTTGATCCAAGAAGAATGAAGTCCTTGACAACTTCACCCTTTTCTCCATTGATAAGAATGTTGTTTATTGGTCCAGTGGTGAGGATTTTTGTTTTCTTGACATTGAGATGTAATCCATACTGAAGGGTGTACTCTTTGATCTTCACCAGTAAATGTTTTAAGTCCTCTTCACGTTCAGCAAGCAAGGTTGTATCATCTGCATATCGCAGGTTGTTAATGAGTCTTCCTCCAACCCTGATGCCACATTTTTCTTCATAGAACCCAGCTTCTCGGATTATTTGCTCAGTATACAGGTTGAATAAGTAGGGTGAAAGAATACAACCTTGTTGCACACCTTGATTAATTTTAAACCATTCAGTGCTCCCATGTTCTGTTCGAACAACTGTCTCTTAGTCCAGGTACAGATTCCTCATGAGCACAATTAAGTGTTCCGGAATACTCATACTTCGCAATGTTGTCCATAGCTTGTCATGATCCACACAATCAAAAGCCTTTGCGAAGTCAAGATCCATCGGACATCAGCAATGATATTCCTCATTCCACGGCCTCTTCTGAATCCGGCTTGAACCTCTGGAAGTTCTCTGTCAATGTATGATGTAGCCATTTCTGTATTACCTTCTGTATTACCAGGATATAGTTAACATTTATTAATCTTAATTATTAAGCACTTTACATGGACTATCTCACTTAATCCTTACAAGGACTTTAAGAGTTAGGAGTCATATCCCCTTTTGGACTGATGAAGAAACTTCCTTGGGTTAAGTAACTTGCTCAAATTGGGACTGAACATGGGCAGTTTGCTAGGGAAGCCCACGCTGGGGGTTGCAGCTCTGCCCTGACTTTCTTGGAGGAGCTCAGACCAATGCTGTGGACTTCACAGGAAGGAAGGATGACTCCCAAGACACAGGGAATGTCCTGGAACAGGGGACTGTTTGAGTGGGGTCTTGAAGGATGGGTAGGAGCCCGCCTTTCCCCACATTACCTAGTGCACAGTGTGGTGAAGAGTAGTATATGTTCTTAGACATTTGTGGATTTGAATCCCAGCTCCACCAGATTCCCAGTTGAAAGACTTATGGCAAATTGTTCATCTTCTCTGACTCTCAGTGTCTTTATTTGTAAAACGGGCATGATGAAATGATGTCTCAGAAACACCATAAGGGGTAAATGTCATTGCATATGAGAGCATCCAGCTAGGTGTTTGACATGCAGCATGGGAGTGAAGTGCTTAGGACCTTAGGCAGATATAATATCAACAGCTAGTGCCTATGGAGCTCTGGTAGTGTAGTGGTTACGAATCAGGCTGCTAATCTCGAGGTCAGCAGTTCGAAACTACCAGCAGTGCCATGGGAGAAGATGAGGCTTTCTGCTCCTGTAAAGATTTACAGCCTCGGAAACCCTACACAGGGTCAGTATGGGTCAGAACCGACTCCACGGCACACCACCACCAGCACCACCAGTGCCTATGGAGCAGCTCTACTCTGAAACACATGGGGCCACCATGAGTCAGAAGGGACCCCACGACCCCATGTACTATATGCCAGGCATCATTTTAAGCACTTAACATAGATCAATTTATCAATGATCATCTTGTTGTTGTTAAGTGTCATTGAGTTGGCTCCAACTACCCTGTATAGTGTTTCCGAGGCTTTAATCTTCGCGGGAGCAGAAAGTCTCTCCTTTCTCCCAAGGAGGAGCTGGCAGGCTTAAACTGCGGACCTTGTGGTTCACAGTCCAGTGCTTATTGTATGGAGTTACTGTGCTCCCCAAGATCATCTTAAGTTGTTGTTGTTAAGTGCTATTGAGTCGGTTCTGACCTATAGCGACCCTGTATAGGATTTCCAAGGAGCAGCTGATGAGCTTGAACCGTAAACCTTGAGGTCAAATCGACTTTGCAATCCAGCACATTAACCCACAGTGTCACACCAGGACTCATCTTATCTTAAGTAGGTACTATTATTAGACCCCTTTTACAGATGAGAAGCTGACGTACACAGAGATTAGATAAACTGTCCTGAGCTAGTAAATGCCAGAGGCAGTATTGGAACCAAGTCCTCAAGTTAAGCCTGTCATCTGGCTTCAGTGTCCATGTGTATAGATATAGATAGCACTTGGATCTATGCCCTAAATTGTACAAAGTGAGCTAAACTTTACAAAGACAGCGAGTCACATCACAGAGCCAGCCTCAGGAGGAAAGAAGCGTGTCATTAGGAAAGGCTTTCTGGAAGTACCACAGTATCCTTTAAAAGACCTGAAGCCTTGTGAAGTAGAGATCATAAACACACAAAAACCACCTGACTTTTCTGACTGGGAGAGCAGGACCCTTCAAAGACTATGCCAGGTGGGACATGCAACCATAGTGTAACTCCACACATCCTTCACTCTGTAAGAGCTTGTTGGTTTGTTGGCTGCAGTCACATTGACTCTGACTCCTGGAGACCCCATGTGTGCAGAGTAGAACTGCTCCGCAGGGTCCTAAGGCCGTGACCTCAGAAGCAGATTATCAGGCCTGCCTTCTGAGGTGCTGCTGGGAAGATCTGGTATTTGAGCACTTGACCAATTGTGCCATCTCAGGGACTCCTTAATAGGAAGAGACAGACAATAAGCAATAAATATGGAAAAAATACATCAGATGGTATCATGGATTGAATTCTGTCCCCTTAAAATATGTGTCAACTGGACTGGGCCATGATCCTCAGTGGTTTGGCAAGATATATAATGATGTATTTTTAGCATTTATGTAATGATGCAATTTGGCAGTTATGTAATGATGTATTCATTTTTCTTGATGTGATCAGCCAATCATTTACAAGGGGATTAGGGTGGACTGCAACACCTTTACTCAGGTTATGTATGCCCTGATCTCATGAAAGGGAAGTTTCCTCCCGATGTGTTGTTAAGTGCCATTGTGTTAGTTCTGACTCATAGTGACCCTGTATAGGGCTTCTGAGGATTGGCTGGTAGATTTGACCCTTGGACCTTGTGGTTAGCAGTTCATTGCTTATCATATAGCAAAACACCAGGACATGCATCACCTTTTATTTACCATAGAAAAAGGAGAGGGAAGTGAGCAGAGAGGTAGGGATTGTGCTGAGAACCTTCTAGATCCAGGAGAAGAGTGAAGCCAAGTCCTATGTAGATCTCCAAGGAATGCAGGACCCACAGATGTTGAAAGGAGGTCTTCCTTCAGAGTCAAAAGCCTTCCCCTATTGTTGTTGTTGTTGTTATATGCTGTGGAGTCGGTTCCAACTCATAGCAACCCTGCATAGGGTTTCCGAGGTTGTAAATCTTTTTACGGTGGCAGAAAGCCTCATCTTTCTCCTGCAGAACAGCTGGTAGTTTTGAACTGCAACCTTAAGGTTAGCAGCCTGATTTGTAACCACTACGCTACCAGAGTTCCCCTATAGTAGACACTTCGAATTCAGACTTTTAGCCTCCAAACTTAGACCAACACTCATCTGTCAGTTTTTCATACTGTTGTGGCTTGTATGTTCTGTGATGCTGGAAGCTATGCCACTAGTACTTTAAATACCAGTAGGGACACCTATGGTTGACAAGTTTCAGCTGAGCTTCCAGACTAAAACAGACTAGGAAGAAGGAGAGACAGACTACTTCTGAATATTTAGTCACTGAAAACGTTATGAATAGCAGTGGAGCACTGTTAGCACCAGATTACTGAATAGTGAAACATGATGAAGACCACTAAAATATTGTCAGATATAGTGCCAGAAGGTGAGCCTTTCTGGTTGGAAGGCACTCAGAATACGACTGGGAAACAGTTGCCTCCTCACGTTGAGTTGACCATGATGATGCAAATGGAATAAAGCTTTCAGGATCTTCATTTTCTGATGGTACACAACTCATAATGAGAATAAACAGCTGTAAACATGCATTAATAATCAGATCATGGAATGTATGAAGCTTGAATTTAGGAAAATTGGAAGTTGTAAAAAATGAAATGGAATGCATAAACATTGATGTCCTAGGCATTAGTGAGCTGAAATGGACTGGCATTGGACATTTTGAATCTGACAATCACATGGTTTACTATGTCGGGAATGACAAATTGGAGAGGAATGGTATCATATTCATCATCAAAAAGGATATTTCAGGATTTATCTTGAAGTACAGCACTGTCTGTGATAGCATAATATCCATACGCCTACAAGGAAGACCAGTTAACACAACAACTATTATTCAAATTTATGCTCCAACCACTAAGACCAATGATGATGAAATAGTAGAATTGTATCAAACTATTCAACCTGAAATTGATCAAATATGCAACCAAGAGGTATTGATAATTTATAGTGATTGGTATGGAAAAGTTGGCAACAAAGGGAAGGACCAGCCTTGGTGATAGAAATGATGTTGGAGATTGCATGATAGAATGTTGCAAGGCTAATGACCGTCCCACCTCTTGTCTGTCAGTCTGTCATACTGTGGTGGCTTGCATGTTGCTGTGATTCTGGAAGTTTTGCCATGGGTATTTTAAATACTAGCTGGGTAACTAACCATGGTGGACAGGTTTCAGCTGAGCTTCCAGAGGAAGACAGACTAGGAAGAAGGAAAGATGGACTACTTCTGAATATTTAGTCACTGAACACCTTATGAATAGCAGTGGAGAATTGTCAGATAGCATCAGAATATTGCATATTGAAACATGATGAAGAGCAGAATACTGTCAGATATAGTGCCAGAAGATGACTCCCTTAGTTTGGAAGGCACTCAAAATATAACTGGAAAAGAGTTGCCTTCCCAAAGTAGAGTTGACTATGATGATGTGAATGGAGTAAAGCCTGCTGTAGACATCCATTAATAACTGGAACACGGAATGTACGAAGTACGAATCTAGGAAAATTGGAAATTGTCAAAAATGAAATGGAACACATAAACACCAATGTCCTAGGCATTAGTGAGCCAAAATGGACTGGCAATGGCTATTTATAATCTGACAATCACTTGGTTTATTAAGCTGGGAATGACAAATTGAAAAGGAATGGCGTCCCATTCATCACCAAAAAAGTACATATTAAGATCTGTTTTGAAGTACAATGCTGTCTGTGATAGGATAATATTCATATGCCTACAAGGAAGACCAGAGTCCTGGTGTGGCACTGTGGGTTAATGCGCTGGACTGCAAGGTTTGTTTGAACTACAAGGTTGACGGTTTATGTTCCTCGGAAACCCTATACAGGGTTGCTATGGCTCGGAAAAGACTTGACAGTACTTAAAAACAACAACAAGGAAGACCACCTAACACCATTACTATTCAAATTTACACACTATTCAAAATTACACTAAAACCAGTGATAATAAAATAGAAGAATTTACATCAACAATATCAACTTCTTCAGTCTGAAACCAAACATGAAATCGAGATGTATTGATAATTACTGGTGATTGGAATACAAAGGTTGAAAACAAAGAGGAAGGATCAGTAGTTGGAAAATACAGCCTTGATAGAAATGATGCTGAACTTTGTAAGACTAATAACTTGTTCATTGCAAATACCCTTTTAAAACAACATAAATGACAACTATACACATGGATCTCACCAGATGGAATGCACAGAAATCAAATTGACTACGTCTGTGGAAAAACACAATGGAAAAGCTCCATATCATCAGCCAAAACAAGGTCAGGGGCAGACTGTGGAACAGACCAGGGGCAGACTGTGGAACAGACAATCAATTGCTCATGTTCAAGTTCAGGCTGAAGCTGAAGAAAATTAAAACAAGCCCACAAGAGCCAAAATATGACCTTGAACACACTCCACCTGAATTTAGAGATCATCTGAAGAACAGAGTTGATGCATTAGATACTAAAGACCAAAGACCAGAAGAAGTGTGAGATGACATTAAGGACATCAACAGGAAGAAAGCGAAGGTCATTAAGAAGACCAGAAAGAAGGAAAAGACCAAAATGGATGTCAGAAGAGACTCTGAAACTTGCTCTCAAGCATAGAAATAAGTAATAGTTGGTGTTCTGTGTCAACTTGAGTAGGCCATGATTTCCAGAGGGTTAGCAGTTGAGATGTACTAATTTCCATGGTGACTGGACCTGATACAGGTAGTGTTAGCTCTGTGGTGAGTGGCTAAGAGTAGACAATCAATTAACGGGATACTTCCTTTGGGGTGTGGCATGCTCCCAATGGGGGAAAAGGTTCCCCCTCTCCTTTCCACTGGGGACCTGGAACTCTACAATTGTAACCCATTTCCTTGATAATAAACTTCTCTTTATACACACACACACACACACACACACACACACACACACACGTTTCTCATGTTATGCTTCTCTTGAAAACCCTACCTAAGATGTGTGGTAATGAGAAAGCAGGGTTCCAGAGAACAAAATCATAATAAGGATGAGTTTTCTAAATTGGTTCTCAAGTCGGACTAATTTTAATGGCACTGATAGAGGGGGGAGGCATGTTTGACCTCCACTTTATAGGAAGCAGCCTTGGGCTGATCTTGAGTTTGGTCCTCTTTCCTTTTTGCGAAGTCAGAAGAAATCAGAAATGGTACCAAATTGGTTTAAGCAGTTGGCGCTGGGAGTAGGATTCAGAGCAATGTCTCCAGACCTATGAAATGATGAGGTTTTGTAGGAGAAAGGATTAAGGGGAATGGTATAAAATGTTTCAGCTAAGGGGACAGAAACTTGTGGAATTGCCTGGAGCCAGTGTCACATTGGATAGAAAAGATAGCTGATCTCTGTGGCCCTGGTCTACTGAAATCCATCCTGCCAGAGACCCAAGGCCATATGCATATGGAAGGGTTAGTTCAAGTAGAGTAAAAGGTTTAACTTGTTTTGAAAAAGTTTGTGTTTGGCTGCCTTATGGATACTGGTTTCTCCTGCCTATTATTGTAAAGTAGACAAACATGTGTGATAGGAATATTGGGAATTATGATTACATAGAGCTTGTAAGCCTGCCTTCAGTCTATACTTGATTGGATTTGCTAAAAGGGGAGTTAGAATTTGCTTGGAAAAAACTAGTTCTTGCTTTAAGCCTTTGTAGAGTATGGAATCCTGAGCCCAACCCAGAACCTACAGAGTTGTGACATTTGCATTTGAAAAGACATGCAGACCCCAGAACTCTGGGAAAACAGGAGATTCATGACCGAAAGAAAGCAGAGGCCAACAGTGGACCCTTTGGTATGGGTTGCACCACAATGTAAAGAAAACAAAAATCCTTACCCCTGGACTAATAAATAACATCCATATTAATGGAGAAAAGATTGATGTTGTCAAAGACTTCCTTTTGGTTGTGTCATCCATCAGCACTCATGGAAGCAGCACTCAAGAAATCAAATTACATATTGCACTAGGCAAAGCTACTGCATAAGACCTCTTCAAAGTATTCAAGAGTAAAGATGTCAGTTTGAGGACTAAGGTGCGCCTGACTCAAAGTATGGAATTTTCAATAGCCTCATGTGCATATGAAAGTGGGACAGTGAATAAGGAAGACCAAAGTATTGATGCATTTGAGTTATGAGTTGAAGGAATATTAAAAGTACCACAGACTGCCAAAATAACAAGCCAATCTATGTTGGAAGAAGTATAGACAGGTGCTCCTTGGAAGCTGGGATGGTCAAACTTCATCTCTCATACTTTGGGCATATTATCAGGAGGAACCAGTCATTGAAGAAGGCGTCATGCTTGGTTAAGTGGAGGGTCAGCATAAAAGAGGAAGACCCCTAATGAGATGTATAGCAGTGGTGGCACCAATGGGCTCAAATGTGGTTATGATATTAGCACAGGCCCGGGTAGTGTTTTGTTCTGTTGTCCCAAACCAATGGCACCTAACAACAACAACAAACTCTGAGAGAATACATTTCTATTTGTTCAAGCTGTCTGTTTGTGGTATTTCTGTCATAGCAGCACTAGATTTGAAAGACAGCAGGTTATCGTGTTATAAAGAGAAATAAAATGGAGGGAGAATAAGAGCAGCCTGCAATATTGAATCAGGTGATATTTGTAGAGATACAACTGAAAAACAGGAGCCCTGGTAGGGCAGTGGGCAAGGTGTTGTGCTGCTGACTCAAAGGTTGGTGATTCAAACTCCTCATCCACTCTTTGATACAAAGATGTGATAATCTGCTTCCATAAAGGTTTACAACCTGTTCCATACTGTGGCTTTGGGCCAGATTGGACTCCATGGCAGTAAACATTCTCAGAAAAGGTTATGTTGGAGCTCACACCTGAAGGAGGTGAAGGAGGGAGAGTTGCAGGATTTCTGGAGGAAGAAATTTCCATAGGGAGAGGAGTAAGTGCAAAGGTCCTGAGGTACAGTTTCCTTGGTAAGTTCAAGAAACAGTGAGGAGGTCAATGTGGCTGAAGTGGAATGAACAGAGAACAGTAGGAGAAAAAATAGAAGTGTGTAGGACAGAGTAGAGTATATCTCTACCCACCTTCAGGATTTGTGTGTGTGCTCTGAAAACAAACATGAGTTTGGAATGTACAATATGCATGCATTGCTAAAGTTGGAAGAGGAGACTTGAATTCCACACATACTCATGGGACCTCTTCTGATAGACATCTTCTCTTCCTTTGTATCTCCCCAGACTAGCTCTGTTTATCTAAGAAAGCTACATGGGGTTATGGAAATATTTGGGAAACTTTAGGTTGGGTGGCTCTGTATGGTAAGCACTGGACTGTGAACCACAAGGTTGGCAGTTTGAGCCCACTAGTTACTCCTCAGGAGAACGATGAGGCTATGAGTCAGAACCGACTCTATGACACTTTACAATAACAGGTGTGAATGCTTAGCTTCTGCTTGGGGGACTTTCTGGAGGCAGAGAGAGTCCCAGAGAGAGAATCTGTGGAGGGGAATGCCACTCGCTTTCTCCCAAGTAGTATCTCTGGTCAATGAGGCCTGAAAAGCCTTGATCTCTTCCTCTTTCCTTGGTTAAGTCATCTCCACACTTGCCACTGAGATCTGGAGAGAGATCCACCGATCACCACAGGGACTATTTGCTGATTCAAATGTATTAGAAATTAGATGCACCCTTCTAGCACACCTCAGAAAACAAGAGTATCACCACAGCTCTTGCCCTCCCACGCACCCACCTGGAGGAGTTCCTTGCCACAGAGCTAGTCTGGGGATTTCTTTGAGGTTCCATTTGATTGTCTTTTGGCTTGGATCTTCTTTAATCTGGTTCACAGCCTTGGTGCTTTGTCATTTGGGGCAGGGAGGGGAAGATAGGAGGGTGGGGGAGATGGAGCCTGGAAGGGACTTTGGTTCAGTTCATAATTTAGTTTAAAATTAACATTGGGTCCAGTTCAGAGTCCAACCTGTCAGTTCAATTTGTTTTTGGTTCACATCCCCATCTAGGGGGCAGCCTGGTGGACTTTATTTCTTTTCAACAAACAAGCTGGTCACTGAGAGAGTAGAATATGATGCCATTTGGGGCTTGCAAATGTTTATAGTCCCCAGTATAAGGTTCAGCGCTGTCACGACATTCATACAGGTCTTGAAGGAACAGTAGTAATTAGCCCCACCCCCTTGTAGATACTGAAACCAAAGTGTACAAGTTTTAAGGACCTTGGGGTATCAGGATTTAATCTGACTCCAGAGCAGTACTCCTAATTTCTGAGATACATGGTCTCTCTTTTTTTAAAAATGTTTTATTGTGAATTATGTGATAGTTTACATGGGAGAACATTAATTTTACATTCATTCCATCATATATCGTCTCATTGCCATGATTACAATCCCCTCCATTCATCATCAACCAACCAAAGGGTATACACTGCAATCCTTCCTCCAGTACCCCCCAGGTCTTCAGCACTTTAGATCCCTCTCTGGATCTAAAGTCTCCAGCTGCTCCATCGCTCCATATCATCTCTGGCTCCATCTCAGGTATCACTGCTTCTCTGGGTAGGGTCCCGCTCTCTGCTCTTCTCCCTTGATGGTCCCAGGGACCTCCACTCCTAGACTGAAAAGTTAATCACTCCCCTCCTTGCTATAAAACGTCTACCTTTACATTTCCAACCCTCACAATCAGTCCTGATAACAATTATTCACTATTGATACACGGTCTCTTTAACAGTTACTACAAGAGAATTCAAATGGGACAACTTGCTGTGATAAGAAGGAGTTGTAAATTGCACTTTATTTTCTAATTTTTCAAACATTCTGAGATGTGCTGTGCACTAAAGGCACGGAGGCAATTTCCAAAGTGTGGCCGTTCCAGAACTCACCATTCAACCTAACTTGGGGAGTGGTAAGCAGCAGCTATGAGTCAAGTATTACACAAAGTCATAAGAGGGGACAATGAACTGTTTTCAGAGGACACAACATTTGCTCCAAGCAGTCAACAGCAGCAAACTTGGTGGGAGTGCCTACCACATGCCTGGCTAAAATAGCTCGGCCGCTGCCCTCAGGGGTTTCAAACTCAATGCAGTTTCACTGGTTTGAGGATCACGTGCTATAGAATTGTCCTGGAGTTTTGTTAAAATGTGAATTCCTCTCTTTTCCAGGGAATCTGATAAAGTGGCTGTGTGTAGCAACTAGGCGATTCTGATGTTCACTTAAGTTTGTCAGCGGGTTACTTGAAATGACTGCAAAGGAACATGGACAAGGGCTTGGGAGTGGTTAGAAACCTTCATGCACAGAACTTGGAGTTCAAGACTAGGCTTTGAGAAGGGAATGTTTAATGCCCAAGGCCTAGCCTGAGACTGGAGCACAACCCACTGCCATCTAGTGGATTAGGACCCTATATTGTGGTAGTGGTGTGCGTGGAGTCGGTTCCTGTATAGGGTTTCCGAGGTTGTAAATTTTTACAGGAACAGAACTCCTCATCTTTCTCTTGTGGAACATCTGATAGTTTCGAAGTGCTGACCTTGAGAACCAGAGCTCCTTAGGACCTGACTCACAGCGACCCTACATAGGGTTTCCCAGAAGCGGCTGGTGAGCTTGAACCCACCGATCTTGCAGTTCAAACTGACTTTGCCGTCCAGTGCATTAAGCCACAGCACCACACCAGGACTCCAGGACCCTATATGGTGGTCGTGGCTATGTGCCGTGGAGTCGGTTCCGACTCATAGCTACCCTGTAACAGGGTTTCCGAGGCTGTAAATCTTTACGGGAGCAGAAAGACTCATCTTTCTCCCACGGAACAGCTGGTAGTTTCGAACCGGCCCGATTCGTAACCACTACGCTACCAGAGCTCCATATATATATATATCTGTAAATCTTTACTTTTATGGGAGCAGCCTCATCCTCCTTCCTCAGGGACCTGCCTTACGGTTAGGAGCCAAACCTCGAGCCTTGTAAATATTTGTTAGCAAGCTAGCTCTCAAAATAGAAACGTTCAGAGAAAGGAAAACTAGTAAGTCAGAAGAAGAAAAAGGCGTCTTTGAGAGGATGAAAAGAACTTTCCGCAAAATTGTCTAGTAAGAGGCAGCCCCATCTAACAGAGGGCGTTTGGGAGGAGACCTGAAGCGGGGGAGAGAGGAAGAGAAGCGCCTTCTCCCCTCACCAGGCCCGTAGAAGGCGTGAGGTCACCTGGCACTGTACCAGCAGCAGCTGCGGAGGACGCGCCAACGTTGCAGAGGGAGACAGTGTCAGGCTCGGGTGTCTGGGGGACTAGCCATCCCTCCCCCTCGGGAGGCGAGGCATGGTTCCCCGCCCTCCTCTCCTCGGAGGTTGAGCTTCGTAGTGCCCCGACCGAGGCCACGCCACAACCTAGACCACGCCCTTCTCTGGCTGGTCCTGGAGGTGTCCAGTCTTCTCCTCCTGAGGCCACTCCCCCGAGGCTGGCCACCCCATTTCCTTTGGAGCGTAAGAAGCCGGCCGCCGGGCCTTGGCCCCGCCCCGCGAATCGCCCCGCCCCGCTCCGCCCCGCGCTTTGAAGCGGCTCTGGCTGCGGCTGCCTTTGAGTTGCGCGCGGGACGTGGGGCGGTGCTGTGGAGCTGTGGTCGCTGAGAGCTTGACGCCGCGACTCGCGAGCGAGGCGCAGAGAGAGCGGCGGGAACCGTCAGCCAGAGCCGCTCCGGAGTAGCAGTCGCCGCCGTCTGTGCAGTCCAGCCGAGCGGACCATGGCGTTGTCGATGCCGCTGAACGGGCTGAAGGAGGAAGACAAAGAGCCTATCATCGAGCTCTTCGTCAAGGTGAGCGCTCGCCCCGCTGCACAGCCCAGCTGAGCCCCCGGCGCCCACTCGGCCACGGGCGCTTCTCAGCCCTCGCGTCCCTGAAGCGCCCCCGCGCGGCGCGCCGCGCCGCACCCGGGTCTGAGGAGAGCGCTGGCCCCCGCGCCCCCGGCCCATTGTCTCGGGGCCACCCGCGCCTTCCCGCCTCCGAGGGGCAGGGCGGGGACCGGGACCACGCTCCCGCGTCCGTGGGTCAGGAAGAGCTGTCGGAGAAACGCGTCTCCGGCTCCTGCGACCCCCGGATGAGCGCGGGCTAGGGCCCTGTCACCCGGCGCCACACGGCGCGCTGTCCCCGGCCCGACCCCACCCCAGTACTCCCCACCCAAGCCCGGGTCCCGGGAGCCGGCGCCCTACTCCGGCGGAGATGGTAAATCGAACTTCCATAACGCCGTTTAAAAGAGCTTTTCGCGCCCGGCTGGGATGCCGCCGTAACTTTACTTCTCGAAGCGATCTTTAAAAAAACGTTTTACGAAACGGGGCCGCCCGAGAAGACCGGATTACCAACTTGGGTTCTCCTTCATTGGGGGTTTTGACCACCGTCTGTTTTTTTTTTTTTTTTGGCACGAGCCCTGGTGGCGCCTCGGTTAAGCGCTGGGCAGCGAACCCTAAGGTCGGCGCTTCGAACCCACCAGTCTGCTCCGTGAAGAGTTAGCTCGTTGGAAACCCCGCGGGGCAGTTCTCTGCCCTGTAGGCTCGTTCTGAATCGGAATTCGCTCGAGGGCCAGTGGGTTTGGTGGTTTTGTTCTTGTTGCTCAAACGTGGAGTATTTTGTATGATGCAACATTTTGGCTGCTCACTTCGGAGTTGCTGCCCTTTTGTTTTGAAAGAAAAACCAATGAGGGACAGAATTCATAACTTGCTAGGGCTCTGAAGGGCTAATGTCCCCTATTGCCTCTCCACTTTTTACATCCTGGAACTCTACCCTACTTGTTTACAAAATACGACCCCGTTGTCTTTTCTTTTTTCTTGAAAAAAAATTTTTTTTTTTCCAGTTTAGCAGGCGATAGAACTGACTTTTTGAACATCTGGGTCCAGCTGCCTCCCTGGAAACTTCTTGAGAATCCTTGAGATTTCTCTCCCCTACTTAAGCCAAGCTCATTCAGAGCTGGGCAGTTAGCGTATTGGAAAGTTAGCAGGAATTGAAAACGGTTTTGTTCTTTTTTCCTTGAATTCTTATTTTAACAAAAAGGGAGATCTTGAGGCGTGTGTATGAGAGATGGGAGAGAAGAAACAATCTGCAAGAAATCAAAAACTGCATGTTTTAGGATTCTTTTTAAAGTATCACTTTTAGAAGACTTTTGGTTCAAGGAACCCAAACAGACAGATATAAAACCCTTGAAGTACTCCTATTTTGAGTCGCGGATACAGTACTTGAATGGTTGAGAGGATGTAGGAAGGAACCTCACAAAAGAGAAAGGAAAAGAAGAGGGGAGTGGAAGGCAGTCTGTAGAAGCGTGTTCAAAGGAAATTCTATGAACTCAGTGTATCTGCCAAAAATCTAAAATACGTGATACTTAATAGTGAAACTCTAGAAGTAGCATTAAATTTAGACTCCAATAAGGATCTGGCTGTGGTGACTCCTATTCAGCATTATACTGGGAGGTCCTCACTAATACCACCAGTAAGGCAAGATAAAAGAAGTTATGGATGAGGATTGATGGAAGAGATTGCTCTCCTTCCCAAAACAAATAAACAAAAGACCCAAATCTGTTGCAGTAGTTTTGGACTCATTACCACCCTGAAGGACACAGTAGAACTGCCCAGATTTCCAAGGCTGTAAATCTTTAAGGAAGTCCTGGTGTGGCACCATAGGACAAACAAATGGACCACAAGGGCTGCGGTTCAGATTCATTCACTGCTCCTCGGAAATGCTATGAGTTGGAAATGACTAGATGGCACTTAACAACAACAACAGTGAATCTTTAAGGAAGCAGACAGCCTCATTGTTTATCCTTTGAGCAGCTGGTGGATTTGAACTGCTGACCTGTTGGTTAGCAGCTGAGTACTTAACTACTGTATTACCAGGGTTCCCCACTTATTATTTTAACCTTTTAGTGAGAAGGAGATTATTAATTTAAACCTTTAGTGAGGAGAAAGGTGGGCGTGGTGTACTAGTTTCCAAACTTCAGCCATTTGTTTATGTCTTCCCAGTTTTCTATATTTGTGTTAATCAAACACCAAACAAAACTCACTGCCATCAAGGTGATTCTGACTCATAGGGGCCCTGTGTAGGGCTTCAGAGACTAAATCTTTACAGGTTCAGAAGCCTTCATTTTTCTCCTCAGAAGTAACTGGTGGGTTTGAACTACCTACCTTTGTGGTTAACTGCTCAATGCCTAACCCCCAGCACCACCAGGTCTCTTTACTTGTGTTGTGTTAAGTGCCAGTTTCAACTCATAGCAGCCTTGTCTAGGGTTTCTGAGGAGTGGCTGGTGGGTTTGAACTGCTGACCTTGTGGCTAGCAATCCTATAGTGCCACACCACAACCCCAGAGTAGTGTGGTTGATCTTGGTAATCTGCCAAGAGGTGCTTTGAGTTTGTAGAGAAAACTGTTATTGACACTTAATGCATATAGCGTGGATGGGATAATTAGAAACATGAGGGGCGTCATGCAGAGGGGCATAAACAAATATTGAGGCTGGTTAGGATCCAGCTTTAAATTTAAGAGCATTATGGTTTCTAACTAATGTAACTAGATTTAAACAGCTACTTTTCCTTTCTTGTTAGTATTGCTTTTGGAATTGTTCTTCATTTTCACCATAACACCTAGAGGACAGGACACCTCTCCTTAGTTAGTAAAAACGGTACATAACGACACTCATCAACTGCCCTTCCCACCCCTCGGAGGGCCCTGGTTGTTAAGTACTGTGGAGTTGCTTTAGACTCCTAGCAACCCTGTATAGGGTTTCCAATCTTTTTACCAGTAGCTTGATATTGTTAAGTGCTTGGTTCCGACTCATAGCGGCAGAAGATGTTTCTGATGTCAGTTTAAGGGAGCAGAAAGCCTCACCTTCCTCATCTTTTTTTTTGTGGGAGCAGCTAGTGGGTTCAAACTGCCAACCTGTGGTTTGCAGTCCAGTGCAGTGTGGTTTATTTTGATCAGGACTTGGAACTCCCAAATGGGGCTAATAGATCACAATCATTCAGTTCTACCCACTGCTGAGAATTTGCATTTCCACCTGAGTACACAGAATCAGCTTCTACATTTTAACAAGATCCCCGGTGATGCCTATGTGTATGTATGTGTATATATACATATACGTATGTGTATGAATCCCCTGGGACTCTATGAGAATCACGTGTGTGTGTTTATACGAATCACCTGGGACTCTATGAGAATCACCTGGGGATCTTGTAAACTGTGGATTCTGAGTCAGTTTTTTGGTGGAAATGCAAATTTTCAGCCAGGGATTGAACTGGTTCAAAGTTTTGATTTTTCCATACAAGTCCAATTTGGGAACTTTCCTTATAATCTGATCTCTGGGTTTCTAATCCCAAAGCAAGTTACTGTGCCTCATCTGCACAGGAAGGATACTAATAGACCAATTTTATGGGATTAAATATATGTAGTGTGTAATGAGTTTAGAATGATATCTAGTACTCATTAAGTAATTAAATGTTATTGCCACATTGTATGTAAATGTTTATGTGTGGATCTCCCTTGTTAAACAGACAATTCTTTGATGGTTATAAAGTGCCGTGGAGTCAGTTCCCACTCACAGGAGCGTCCCACGCTTACTTTACAGCACCACAGTTGTTGTTGTTAGGTGCCATCAAGTCGGTTCTGATTCCTAGCGACTATATATAGGGTTTCCAAGGAGCAGCTGCTTCAAACCTACTTTGCAGTCCCGTGCATTAACCCACAGCACCGCACCAGGACGCCATCCTATCTTTGTTGTTGTTGTTAAGTGCCTTCGAGTCGGTTCCGACCCATAGCGACCCTGTACAGGGTTTCCGAGGGTGTAAATCTTTACGGGAGTAGAAAGCCTCATCTTTCTCCCGCGGAGCGGCTGGTAGTTTCGAACCACTGACCTTAAGGTTCGCAGCCCGATTCGTAACCACTACGCTACCAGAGCTCCTTAGAGTTGTGTATTATATTGAAAAGAAAACAACGATACAAGATGATACTTAAGGAATGTAGTTGGGCCAAGAGATGTGGGGAAAGGTAGAAATAGGTTAACCTTGAAAAAATAAGTGGAATTGGAGGGTTGGAGTAGCCAAGATTGCGCATATTTATTTTGGGCCATCTCGAGTAAATTCCTTTTTGCAGGAAACAGTTTGAAAGGGGAGACAATTTATATAATATCAGGGAGACAAATTATTTAAAAGTTGAGGATGACTAGATTTTAACTGATACATTACAATTTTCTGAGCCTTTTTTTGTTCTTCTTACACTTGTTTTTTTTTCTCTCCCCAGAATGCTGTCTGTTAACAGTTTCTCAGCAGCAGTTGTTGTTGTTAAGTCTTTTCCGACTCATAGTGACTCTGTATAAGGTTTCCAGGGAGCGGCTGGTGAGTTTGAACTGCCAACCTTGTGGTTCAAACTGACCTTGCAGTCCAGTGCATTAATCTGCAGCGCTACATACGATATGAGAGTTCTTTATACTTTGTTTTAATAGTAGACTTTAACCTAAGCTTTTTGTTTTCTGACCACAGAGCAAATACAATTTCTATAGGAAATGATGCTAAGAATTTTGTTTTACTAATTGGTCAGCCGTTCGAAACTACCAGCTGTTCCGTGGGAGAAAGATGAGGCTTTCTGCTTCCATAAAGATTTACAGCCTGGGAAACCCTGTACAGGGTCACTATGAGTCGGAACCAACTCCACGGCACATAACAACAACAATTGAAAAATGATATTTCAACATCAAGATAATATTAACTTGAATCTAATAAGTTTGCCTGGTGTGGTGCTGTGGGGTTAATACGTCAGACTGCAAAGTCATTTGAACTGCAAGGTTGGCAGTTCAAGCTCACCATCTGCTCTTTAGAAACCCTATTCAGGGTCTCTATGGGTCGGAATTGACTCGATGGCACCTAACAATGACAACAAACAAGTTTGCCATTTATTTGAGGTTTTTCAGAAGGAAAATTCAGGAGATATAAATGAACATGAAATGTGAAGTTAGTGAAAAGTGCTCTTCTTATTACTTTT
Source organism: Chrysochloris asiatica (assembly GCF_000296735.1). Classification (NCBI taxonomy): domain Eukaryota; kingdom Metazoa; phylum Chordata; class Mammalia; order Afrosoricida; family Chrysochloridae; genus Chrysochloris; species Chrysochloris asiatica. The sequence goes on along the minus strand of NW_006408565.1, from coordinate 13,288,032 downwards.
GCCTGAGCTGTTCTTACAAATCTAACAATACCACTTTCAGCCAAGACTGAGGTGATACTTTTGGTTAAATGTAAAATTCTGAGAGAAAGGTACCCAGAATGGTGAAGAAACCGAAGACTTCTGAGCCAAGTGGCCTAATCACATGTGAAACCTAACATAGCCTGAGCAATGCCAAGAAAGAGGCCGTCGAGAGACCTGGCTGTCACTGTAAGTCATGGTTTAGAAGGATGCTTGCAGAGGTGCCTGTTGTTTTTGTTAAGTGCCATTCAGTTGGTTCTGACTCATAGCAACCCTGTGTACATTCCGAGGTTATATGTCTTTATAGGAGCAGAACAAACCTCATGTTTCTCCCATGAAGCTACTGATAGATTCAAACTGTTGGCCCTGTGGTTAGCAGTCCAGCTTGTAATCCACTATGCTACCAGAGCTCCTAGCAGAGGTACCGGTTGTTGTTGTTGTTATGTGCCGTGGAGTTGGTTCTGACTCATAGCAACCCTGTATAGGGTTTCCGAGGCTGTAAATCTTTATGGGAGCAGAAAGCCTCATCTTTCTCCCGCGGAGCGGCTGGTAGTTTCGAACTGCCAACCTTGAGGTTCGCAGCCCGATTCGTAACCACTACACTACCAGAGTAAAAGGATGGTGAGCAAAACTTTCCCACTTCCTGTTTTAGTAGTGGTGTGGAGCCTCAGTGTGCTGGAGTTTCCTGAACAGGAAATTAGTAAGTCCATAAAAGGGAAATGTGTTAGGATGGGAAGTATGAATAAGGAATGAATTAAGATTTGCTCAAGTAGACAGTAAGTTAGGATGGGTTTATCCACTTTAGAATGGAAAGGGAATTTCTAAAGGAAAATAATATTTAGGGCATGATTACAAAGTAGCTAAGTATGATTCAATAAATCTAAATTTAATTCAAGGCATCAACTTGTGCATTTTCTTGGGACTTTAAATTCTGTTGTCATTTTTGTATCTTGGCTATCCCTCAGTGTGTAGTACTAAGTATTCCCACTGCCATCGAGTTGATTCAGATTCATAGGGACCCTGTATAGGGTTTCCGAGGAGCAGTTGGTGGGTTTGAACTGCTGACCTTGTGGTTAGTTGTTCAGTGCTGATTCCACAGCGCCACACCAGGAGTCCTTAAATATAGGTATAAAGAATATCAACCTTATTTGTATTCTGTTTTTGCCTTTATTTAAAATACAAAACCAAGGGACTGTGTTGGCCTAGTTATAAATTTATGAAAGTGAAAACTTAATGTAGATAAATAAGACTGTATTTGAAAGTTATGCCAAAGATAGACTCGAAGTATCTTATATGTTAACATTCATGTTTTGAAGAAAGAAGTAGTAGTATTAGAACCAAGGCCAAGTGTTGGCCTTAAAGTTCATCATTTCTATATTCTGTATGTTTTTAAATGGCCTTTCACAGATTGCTTTACTTCTCATGAAGTTGAAGTACAGTGGAACTTAAACTTAAGCTAGGAGTATAGCAGATTTTCTTTTTCACTTTGGTAATAAAATTGTTCCAGCTGTACGTGTAAAATAACTCATGAAAAGGCGTTAGTTCTCATTTTAGAGTTGTATAAGTGTCAGTGTTCTGTAAAGATTGGCAAGTATTGAATTCCACCACCATGTAATTTAGTGCTAGATTGTGTGGGAGAAGAAAAAAGAATTTGAACAAACTTTCGCAACCAATCAGACAAAAGCTGAGGTCATTAAGAATTTAGTAGGATATGTGAATTCTGTGTATGTTTTCCTCTACAAACAACCAGGTGCTTTCATTGTATCATTGCAGAATATATTTAGAACAAGATCTTAGTGTGAATGTTGATTAAAAACCAAATAAGGCTGTTGGCACTTCTTAGGAAAACTGGAAGAATGGTACCTGTAAGATGGTACACATTAATAAGGAGCAACTGGAGGTGGTTAGACTTCAGAAGAAAAATTCTGGTATTGAGCATACCATATTTCCCAAGACTGAATTGAAAATTTCTCAAAGCCATTAACTTCTGAAAAATGTGCAGTTTTATATTGCATTATGTTCTATGTTACAGCATGTTTTAGTTAACACAAGGATCTAAAGTTTGGTTTAAAAATATTTTGTCTTTAGGAAAAATATTTAGAAAAATATTTAGAACTTGTCAGTTACTCATTAAATCATGTAAAAAGTTGGTAGACACTAATAACACAGACTATTTGCGTTTTGTAATTGTCATTTGTTATTGTTAAGTGCTGTATTAAGCCACCCTGTATCAGATTTCCAAGGAGCGACTGGTGGGTTTGAACTGCTGACCCTGTGACTAGCAGGCCAGTGCTTATCCTGTAGTGTCATACCAAGACTCCAATTGTCAGTAGGATGTTCGGTTATAAATGCACATAAAATAATTTAGCAGAAGTAATGTTTAACCTTAAGTCCATTTTTAGTTTAAATATTAGCTCTAAATTTGAAAAGTAATGTTATTTCCCCTTTACTTTCTAGTAATCACATTATATGTATTATGCTTTTTTAGAAATAAGTGCTTTTTTTTCTGTTATAAAAGCTACACAAACAAAAATAAACATTTTAGAAATGACTGCTATTATTATTTTGTATGTCCTAGTCTTAAACTTGCATGAATTATTAATGTTTATTAAAGTTTTATTAAAATTATTAAAGTTTATGCATCTTATTTTACTGTTCATGGCAACAGAATACTGGATTAGTGAAGATGAAATCTAATCTGATATGTAACATATATTAAATGAATTACTTTAAAGAAAGTTTATTTTATTTAGGTCTCAGTGACTCAAATTATATCTAGATTTATCTTCCTAACAACACTAAGAACATTTACTCCATTTGATCTTTGCTGGAAGGACACAAATGCAACCTTTGCCTGGAATTGTTCAGTTGTTCATACAGTAGACATTGTTTAAATGGTGTGAATATAGGGCTTTATTTTGTCTTTAGGAAAAATCTTTCATAAAGTCCAAATTAATTTTAGGAATTTTAGTATTGTTGTTACCGACTCATACTGACCCTGTATAGGGTTTCTGAGGAGCAGCTGGTGGGTTTGAACTGCTGACCTTCTTCTGGTTCGCAGTCCAGTGCTGACCCTATAGTGCCACACTAGGACTCCATTTTGGTGTGGCGCTGTAGGGTCAGCACTGGAGAAGGAGCTCTGGTAGCGTAGTGGTTACGAATTGGGCTGGTAACCTCAAGGTCGGCAGTTCGAAACTACCAGCTGTTCCATAGGAGAAAGATGAGGCTTTCTGTTCCTGGAAAGATTTACAGCCTCGGGAACCCTGTGACTCCACGGTACTTAACAACAACAACATACTCTATACAGAGTTGCTATGAGTCGGAACTGACTCGATGGCATTTAACAACAACAATGCCCATTTTATAGTTGGAGATTATAAAATAAAAGCTTTGGCTATTAGCAGTCTAGTGTAGTATAAGGATTAAAATATAAGCAGATACTGAATATTTTCCATGTGTTAAATGCTGTAGAGATCAAAGAGTAAGAACATGCCCTTTGTCTTCAAAGAGCTGTACCTTCTAATGGACAGTCAGATGGTGAATCAACCCTCACGATTGATGATGATAGTCAGGTTCTTAGTGCCATTTTTTTTCTATAAAATAGCTTGATTTTTTGTCTCAGGTGCTTTTTAAATCCAGTTGAATTTAAACCTTAAATGATTTATGTGGAAACTTAACATGAGATAACTGACTTACAAATGAGTAAAGTGTTTATTTAGGTTGGATTCTAACAGGTGAGGATATTTGATGTTACTAAATTTATGAGGTGTGGTTTATTGGCATTATTTAAAGAAACATATCTTTTCCCTCAGTAACTAATTGTGTGTTACATTTTGCAACTTGAACCTATCTAAACCTGGTGTGGAGTCCTGGTGTGGCATTGAAGGAGAAGCACTCGACCACAAGGTCAGTTTGAGCCCCAGGGTCGTGGTTCAAACCCACCATCTGCTCCTTGGAAACCCTGTCCAGGGTTGCTGTGATTTGGAACTGATGACACTGAACCACAGCAAAGCCAGCTGCGGTGCTGTGGAGCACTGGTAGTGTGGTAGTGCAGTGGATTAGGAGCTGGCCTGCTAACTGCAAAGTCAGCAGTTTCAATCTACCAGTCACTCCATGGGAAAACGCTGAGGGTTGCTGCTCCTGTCAAGATTTACCGTCTTGGAAACCCTATATAGGCCCACTCTGAGTCAGAACTGATTCGGCGGCACCCAGCCACCAACCAGACAAACCTGATGTGGTACTTTAGGATAAGCATCAGACTGTTAACTGCAAGATTGGCAGTTCAAACCCACTAGCCACTCCTTGGAAACCCTATGTAGGGTCACTGTGAGTAGGGATCTAATTGCTGGCACTTAGCAAAAACCAAAACAACAACAAAAAATAAAACTCATGTTTTTTGCCTCAAATCTTAAAATCAAAGCACTTCTCTAGTTGCTTATTGAAGTAGAGGCAAACTCCTTGATCTTGGCATTTGCAGTCTTTCAGATGATAATCCCAACTTACATTTCTAGCCTTATATACCTCTTCAGGCCCAAATATACCTCATATTTTATCTAGATTGGTTTGAACATGCCCTGTACTTTTCTACCTGCATGAAAGATTTTTCCTGATGTTTCCTTCACTTGAAATACCTTTGGCCTCTCTAGCCCCTCTATCTCTATCTCTGGCATCTCTATCCCTAACTTCCTTTGTCAGAAGAATCTGTTCTCCTTTAATTCATTTATTTAACATATAGTCACTGTTCTAGGTGCTTGGATACATCATGAACAGTGTCCCTGTATTATGGCAGTTGTAGTCTAGTTGGGAGAGGCATGTGCCTGCTAATGAGACTTTCTGCTCCTGTAAAGATTTACAGCCTCAGAAACCCTGTACAGGGTTGCTATGAGTCGGAATTGACTCCATGGCACATCACCACCATCACCACCACCATCACCACCATCACTAATAAGTGCTGTGAAGAATATAAAGTAGGGTAAAGAATATGGAGAATGACAAGGGCTGCTGTTTTCCAGTTAATTGGATCATTCTGATAGTCCTGTGGAAAATAGAAAGTAGGGAGACAAGAATGGAAGCTAGGAGATTACTTCAGTAATTTAGGCAAGAGAGGATGGTGACTCGGACCAAAATGGATACAGTGAAGGGAGGTATGAGCAATGGTCAGATTCTGGATATATTTTGAAAGTGGAGATAAGGATTTCCTGATGGATTGGATGTGAAATGCAAGCAAGGAACCAATGATGATTCTGAGGTTACTATCCTGAGTAACCAGAATGACAGAGTTGCCATAAATGGAAATGGAGAAGGCTGTGGGAAGAACTGGTTCTGATGGGGAGAAACTTAGTTTAGTTTTTGGTATATCAAATAAGACCTCAGATAAACTACAGTCTAGTGGGAGAGGCTTATGTTAAACACAAATAAGTACAGTATGTAATTACATTAAGGAAACTAATAGGGCATCTAGAGAAAGAACAATGAAAATTAGATGGAAGCTCCATGAAGACTTATGAAGAAATGACTTCTAGGATGAATAGTAATTAAGGGAAGAGCGCTCCAGGTTGGAAGAATCCTCACATAAGAGGGAGCCTCAAAAATCATGTAAAAAATTATCTTTTAATTTCACTTGTCCATGAACATCTTGAAATCCCTTCATAACGTCTGGAAGTGGTCAAGAGATTGAGAGATTAGTGTGGCTGGATTATAGAGAATAAAAGTGGAGAGTGAGGGGAGCTAGATCTTGATGCTCCTATATGTCGTTGTCATAAAGCTGAAAGGGTTTTTAAGCAAGGGAATGATATGATTAGATCTGTATTTTGCGATAAGCGCATTGGCTGCTCTTTGGAGACTAGATTGAAAGGAGGGACATAAGAGTGGAAACAAAGGAGCCCATTGCTGTCAAGAAAGATAATGGTGATTTAGAGTAGAGTGGTGATGGAGAGAAGAGAATAGATTTGAGATTTTGGAGGTAGAGCAGTAGGAAGATGTTAATGAAGTGTGTGTGTGTGTGTGTGTGTGTGTGTGTGAAAGTGAGAATTAGGTTTCTTAACTAATTAAATCACTTCTTGGTAGTGGTGCTTTTGAGATGGATGAGGAGCAGACTTTGGAAAGGATTAACAAATGTTCAGTGTTTTACTTACTGAATTTGAGGTAACTGAGATGGTAATTGGAGATGTCTAGTAGAAAGTTGGATACACAATACAGGTCTGAGAGAAATTTGATACTTGAGTACATACATGATATTCATGTGGTATTTACTTATGAATATGAATAAGAAAGGCCAAAGAAGAATCAATGCATTTGAATTATGGTGTTGGTGAAGAATATTGAATGTGCCATGGACTGCTGACCAAAGAACGAACAAATCTGACCTAGAAGACATATAGCCAAGGTACTCTTTCAAAGTGAGGATGGAGAGACTGTTTCATTCTGGGCATGTTATTAGGAGGGACCTATCCCTGGAGAAGGACATCATGCTTGGTAGAGGATCAGCGAAAAAGCTGGATTGGCTTAGTGCTTGTAAAACAGTGGGCTCAAACATAGCAGTGATTGTGAGGATGGTACAGGATCGTGCAGTGTTTCGTTCTGTTGTGTTTGAAGTTGCAATGAGTAGGAACTGAACAACATTTATGTAAAGTGGATGAGTTCATTCTGTGCATGAGTAGAAAATAAGGACAGTGCCCAGGACCAAGGTCGAGGAATTCTCAACATTTGAGGGCTGGATAAAGAGAAAGAGGAGGAGTTGCAGTAGAGTAGTAGTAACAGGAAATCTGTGAGAGTGAGCTTCTCAAGAAACTACCAGGTGCTGTGAGTCGATCCAGATGCCTGGGGAACCCAGGTCTATCTAAAAGAGGTTTTTGTTTTTTTTTTTAAAAAAAAAACTTTGTGACTTGAGTGAAGGTTTCAGAGCAGATCATCAATTTTATATTACATCACATGCCAGAGATTCACTCTGGATTCAGTCAAGGACATGGATCGAGGGATATCATTGCTGTTGTCAGATGGATCTTGGCTGAAAGCAGAGAATACCAGAAAGAGGTTTACCTGTGCTTTATGGACTTCACAAAGTCTTGGATTGTGTGGATCATGACAAGCTATGGACAACATTGCAGAGAATGAGTACTCTGGAGCACTTTATTGTGCTCATGAAGAACCTGTACATAGACCAAGAGGCAGTCATTCCAACAGACCAAGGGAACAATGAATGGTTTAAAATCAGGAACAGTGTGCAACAGGGTTATATTCTTTCACTATACTTATTTGATCTCTATGTTGAACAAATAATCCAAGAAGCTGGATTATATGTAGAAGTATTTGGCATCAGGATTGGATTATTAACTACTTGTGATATGCAAATGATACAACCTTCCTTACTGAAAGCCAAGAGTTCTGAAAGTACTTGGTAATGAAGATCAAAGACTACAGCCTTCAGTATGGGTTGTACCTCAATGTAAAGAAAACAAAAATCCTTACCGCTGGACCAACAAATAACATCATGATAAATGGAGCAAAGATAGATGTTGTCAGAGACTTCATTTTGCTTCAGTGCTCATGTAAAACAGTCAAGAAATCAAACTATTGCATTAGGCTAACCTGCTGCACGTGACCTTGTTAAAGTGTTCAAGAGCACAGCTGTCTGTTTGAGGACTAAGGTTTGTGTGACCAAAGCATGGTATTTTTAATAGCCTTACATGCATGTGAAAGTCTTAACAGTGAGTAAGGAAGACCATAGAAGAATTGATGTGTTTGAGTTATGGTATTGGATAAGAGTATTTAAAGAACTGCGGATCTGCATTGGAATACTGCTTAGAAGCCAGGATGATGAAACGTCATCTCTCATACTTTGGACATATTATTGGGAGGGACTAGGAGAAGGACATCACGCTTGGTAAAGAGGAGGGTCAGCAAAAAAGAGGAAGACCCCAATAAGCTGGATTAGCATAGTGGTAGCAGCAGTGGATTCAAGTGTAGTGATGATTGTGAAGATGCCTCAGGACTGGGCAGTGTTTCCTTCTGTTGTGTTTAAGGGCGCTATCACTCATTTGCACCTAACAACAACAAACTGAATTTCATCCTTTTTTTTAAAAACTGTTTTATTGTGAATGATGTGATAGTACATGGAGATGTAATACATGGGAGAACATTAGCTTTACTTCATCCTGTCATCCATGCATCATCACCCAACCAAAGGGTATACTCCACAAGCCTGCACCCTGGTTGTCAGCACCCAGCCCCTCTCCCTCTCTGGTTCTAGAGTCTTCAGCAGCTCCATCACTCCACGTCATCGTCTCTGCCTCCATCTCAGGCATCACGGTTTCTCTGGGTAGGGTCCTGCATTCTGCTCTTCTCCCTTGGTGGTCCCAGGGACCTCCACTCCTGGACTGCAAAGTCAACTGCTCCCCTCCTTTTGCTACAAAATGTCTGCCTCTACATTTCCAAGCCGCACAGTCAGTCCTGATAGTAATTATTCACTATTGTGCCACATGAGTGCTATCCCCATCTCCTTTCATCAGCCCCACCCAGACATATTGGATACTACTTAGTGGAGATTCTACCTTTCTTCGCACCCTCTAGGCTCCCTGTTGAAAGCTTGTAAGCCAGTCACTTCTTGCCTTTGTAGCCTCCCATTTTGGGTAGCCAATGTCCAAGTTGCCTACCCCTGTCTACTCTGTGTATGGAGGGGGTGAGAGTGATCCTCGCTGTAAAGATTTGTTCCCTCTTTTGAGCTACTGCATCAATAAGTGTAGGTCAAGTTCATCAAATTGTATCAGATCACTCTTTTTTTTCCTCTTCTGTCTTCTTCTAGTTGAGCTCTGATCATCCAGCCATTGAAACCAGGTCATGTGGGTATTATCTGCAAGTGTGGGTGTTCTTGTGCGTATGCTGAATTTCATCTTGATTGCAATTCCTTCAGTGTAACATAATTTACATCGCTTTTCCTAGGTTCTACCTGTGTTTGTTTCAATTGCTGTCTCCTTTCCACACCCTTCTGAATTATTTTGTCCTTAAGGTAAATGCTGCCCTTTTGATCACAATTGGTGGGCCATTCTATGTGTGCATTCTTCCTTCACTAGGGTTGTTGTCCCTGTATATACACACCTTTTGCCTGACTCTTGAGCCATGAGGGTGAGTTCAGTTCCAGACCTGAAGAGTGGCCAAGAGCCATGGTCTCAGGATTCCACCAGTCTCTGACCAGTGAGCTTGGTCTTTTTTTATGATCTTGAGTTTGTTTTGCATTTTCTCCAAGAGAGGGTTTTGAGGAGATTGTGATCTGTTGTGTTGCTTTTGAGAGTTCAGGTAAGTTAAGATAAGTGGCTTGGAACTCAAATGCAAGGTATTAAGAGCTTTTTTCTGATGCCTAGTTAAGACTTTGCAAGTTTCAATCGCCATAAGATTGTGCATCTTTTCTCTGATGCGGGAACTAAGAGCAGTCTTTCTCATGAACAAAATGAAGTTCTAGTCTGAATAAAATGTGTCCTTCAGCATTTCATTTGACCTCTTAGAAAGCTTTCCCTGCTGCTTTTAATGTCTCCTAGCTTTTCATAGAATCATTGCTTCCTTCCTTCCCGTACTTCTGGCAGATAGTCTTTTAAATGTTGTAATAATGTAATGCTAAGGCATTTGGATACTTGTCTAAACCTATCTCTTATGTCTTTTATTTAAAATAATATCTTGTACTCAAAGAAATTTATAACTCAATTATAAAGCCCTAAATTTCTCTATATTTACAAAGGATTTTGCAGCTTTTCTTACTGCGACTCCTTTTGTTATAAATACAGAGGTTGTTGTTTTTAAGTGCCATCGAGTTGGTTCCGACCCATAGCGACCCTATATAGGGTTTCCGAGGAGTGGCTGGTGGGTTTGAACCACTGACCTTGTGGTTCAAGCTGACCTTGAGGTCTAGCACATTATCCTGCAGTACCACACCAGGGCTCCAAAAACAGAGGTGGCACAAATTAATACCAGGTTAAGCAGTTACTCATTAAACGAGCATTTTCTGAGTACCTAAGTGGCAGGAACTGCTATGTATGCTGAGGAAATATAATGTGCCCTCAAGTTCCTATAAAGTAGACATGTGTTATAATGTAGGAAGGAATACTATAAACCATCAGCTCGGTGGCAGTGCTGGTCATTGTTGTTGTTTGCTATCCAGTCAGTTCTGACCCTTATCAACCCTGTATAGGGTTTCCGAGGCTGTGACTCAATCAGAAAGCCGCTTTCTCCCAAGTAGTGGCTCGTATGTTTGAACTGCTGACCTTAAAGTTAGCGGTCCAGCTCACAACTCATTATGGTACTAGGGCTCCTTACACCATCAATTTAGAGGGAAAATATTTTCCATAGGAATCATTTTAAGTCACCAGTAGGTGAGACCGAGGCCTTTTTCACTATTTGGAAGGCCTGGGTTGTATATTTATTTCCACCAACTTATTTTTTATTGTTTTATTTTTCAAATGCATGATATAAAAGACATATATGAGAGCATTTCATGCTTAATCATAACCATTTTGGGAGCAGTTTTAGGTGTCAGGCCCTGACACTTGATTAGATATGACTTTAGAGGGGTCTTTGGAAATAAGAGAGATAAGAGATCGTATGATTGGGAAAAGGCAAAAGCTTATTAAATTCACAGAAGTCTTTGTACAAGAAGCCACAGAAATGGGTTGAGAGAGTGAGAGTGACTGTAAATCACGCCAGGTAACATGGACTCATTCACATTTGCTGTTGTGATTTAGTGCTTCAAAGTGTGACGTTTCTTCTAGATTAAAATGAAAAGATTTTTTTTTCCCTTGCAGTTCAAGAAAGATTGAAGGGAAGAGTCTAAGAGTGATTTAGCCTAACCAAGGTCTTTGTGATTCCACTTCTTTGTGAGTCACTGGGATGAAGAGTTGTGGTGACAGTCATTGTCCTGATGGTTCAACAGGGACTCCTATGCTAGATTATATGTTGGCTTGGTATTTCTTATTCAGTTCTTTCTATCCTTTGCATTGAGACCTGAGATTCCAAATTCTAAGCAATGCGATAGTTGTTGAATTGAAATATCATTGTATGTTTCCCATGTAGACAGTGAAATAGTCTACTTTAGAGTTGAAGATAACTGTAATTAATATATCAACTAGCAACTGAGTCCTGTATGGAAGACTGGCTCTTTAGCTTTCTTGATGTTGTCTGGACTCTGGAGCCAGATAGCGTTTCTTTGATTCTTGGCTTTTTACTTAACTGTCTTAGCATCTCCAGTGAGACCATAGGATGATTATTTTACCGCTTTGGGCTTTTGTGAAAACTGAAAGACAAAACAACTGAGCCTACTGCCGTCAAGTTGTTTATGACTCATGTGGTGGTGGTGGTTATGTGCCGTGGAGTCAGTTCTAACTCCTAGCGACCCTGTACAGGGTTTCCGAGGCTGTAAATCTTTCCGGGAGCAGAAAGCCTCATCTTTGTCCCGCAGACCAGCTGGTAGTTTTGAACTGCTGGCCTTGCGGTTCGCAGCCCAATTCATAACCACTACGCTACCAGAGCTGCCCCCTACATAGAGTTTCTGAGACTGTAAATCTTAAGGGAGCAGACAGCTTCATTTTTCTCTTGGTGGGTTTGAACTACTGATGGCTAACCCACAGTGCCACCAGGACTCCACTGTGAAAACTAAAAGTTACTATTAAGAAAAGCACTTGGAACAGTACTTGACACATTGTGTAAGCATTGTTTGTTTATCCTTCCATGGACCTTTGGGAATGCTGAGCTGAGACTGTGTTGGCCCATAATTAGTTTATATTAGTTCAATCTGTGGTGTAAACCTCCCGGATGTTACTGAGAGAAGCATCTGCCAGGCTGCCACTACAAACGGGGGGGAGCTTTCTGTTCTGTATTAGTACAAAAAAGCCTAAGGTTAGACTTGAATTTATTCCTGAAATAACTTAAGTGAACCATAATCCTAGTATGTCAACATTTACTAGGTAACTAAAGGACAATGCAATTGGACTCTGCCATTTTAGACCATCTGCCTCAGCAACTCTTTCTGGACTTGTAGCTAAAGTTGAGAGCCCATTATTGGAAAGTTTTTTTCTTTTTTTAAGTGAAAGCTACAAGAATAGCTATAAGATACTACATATAGGCTATAGAAGTACCACTGAACTATGAATTTTGACTTCTTTGTTACTTTCTGCTACTAAGTTTTACTTTGGAATTCTCTTATAAAATTGAACTGCCATTAACTGGCTTTATTTCTTTAAGAGAAATATACACGTTGACTGTTGTTAAGTGCCAACTCATAGCCACCCTGTACAGGGTTTCCAAGGAGCGAATCACTAACTTTGCAGTTAGCAGTCCAGTGCTTATACTTATAGTGATACACCTGTTTGGTAGCTCAGAAAAGGCGGGAAAGATCAAATTATTTAATTTGTAGCAGAAGAAAGTGAGATAATATAGATTGCAGGTTTTATGCACAGCAGTTAAAATGGTAAGAAGACATGGTGGATCACTGTTTGCTTAAGCATTTGGTTGCTAAGCCAAAGGTTGGCAGTTTGAACTCACCAGCCACTTAGTTGACGAAAGATATGGCAGTCTGTTTTGTAAAGATTACAGTTTTGGAAGTCCTGTGGGGTAGTTTTAGTCTGTCTTATATGGAATCGACTTGCTGGCAATGGATTAGTTGAAGAGATAAGGGTAGAGTTGAAATCTAATTATTATTACAATTTTGAGGCGAAAGTAGATAGCATTTATTGAAACAAGCATCAGAAGTGAAGTATGAGCTGTTTAATGCAAAACTGGTGGAAAACAAGTTTTTGTTGTGGGAAGGGAACAGAATTTTACATTGATTGTTCAGACAGCTCAGTTCATGGACTTGTTTACTTTGTTGTAGAATAATATACATGGAATACTTTTTGTATAAAATGTAGTATATAGTAAAAATCTTAATACTTTGCTTCTAGTAAAATTTTTATAATCTACTTCTTAGCACTCTGTCACTTTTGCGTTCAGTCACTAATATGCTAACTATTGTATGCCATGAATCGGATCCTACTTACTCATAATGGTCCTGTATAGGATTTTTGAGGCTACAAATCTTTATGGGGGCAGAAACCCCCATCTTTCTTCCCAGAAAGGGCTGGTGGATTTGAATTGTTGATCTGATTATCAGCCCTGCGTGTAACCCACTATGCTACCAGGGTTCCTTAATCACTAATACGTTGTTACTGTTAAGTGCCGTCGAGTTGGTTCCAACCCATCGTGACCTTGTATAGAGTTTCCGATGAGTGGTTGGTGGGTTTGAAATGCTGAACCTGTAATTAGCAGTCCAGTGCTTATCCTACAGCACCACACCAGGACTCCAATCACTAATATTTGTTGTTGTTAAGTGCTGTTGAGTCGGTTCCAACTCATAGCGAAAGTTCCATCATGAATAGCTAAGACACACACACATACATGAGGTGGCTTTTTTGAAGCCCTCTCGCCTTATATAACTCATATATTCCATTTGGATGGATGAGTAAGCAGAGGAGAGCACCACAGAGTATCCGTGTTTAGTGCCCTTACATGTCTCCATGGCCCACAAGAAAAGAGGAGCTTGGGATGTGGATTCGCAGTTCTGCCTGGGGCCTGCCCTACCTACCAGTGCAAGAGCAGGTTTTGGTGCTAGATCTGGGTATCTTAGAGAGAAGAGAGGTAAATTCCTCCTTCCCACCCTTTAGCCCTCCCTCACACTAGTGAAAGTCTCCTAATTCTTCATTTATTTCTAGACACTATTAAAAAAAACCCAAAAACCAGTATTTGCCTTATATATAGCACAATAGGATCCTGATAAAACTTTAGCATGGGAGTAATTGACAGATATGTAAGAATCATGAGGTGACTTTGAAATTCTTAATTTTATAATGTTATAACCCTTTGAAATTACTTAATAAACTATTCCTAGTCCTGATGTGCTGTGGGGTAATCCCTGGACTACCAACAGCTACTCCTAGGATCCCCTAGACAGGTCCGCTATGAGTCGGAGCCAACTCAGTGGCACTTGTTGTTAAGTGCCATCTATTCAGTGCTGCAGCAGAAAAACAAAAACCTACTGGCTCATTTTTATGAATAGGGGACATACAGGATTGCTGCTGCTGCTATTCTTAAGTGCTGTTGAGGTGGTTCTGACTGATAGCAGTCATGGAGAGGCTAGTGAGTTTGAACCACTAACCTTGTGATTCAGATCGACCTTGCAGTTCATCACATTAACCCAGTGTGCCACACCAGGACTCCATGACATATAGGATAGGGGCCACTTAAACATAAACATGAGCTAGTAGGTTTTTTGGCAGCCCATGGAAGTGCAGCCAGAGTGCTCCTTGGAGGCCAAGATGGCCAAACTTTGTCAGGAGGGACCAGTTGCTGAAGAAGGATATCATGTTTGGTAAGGTGGAGGGTCAGAGAAAAAGAGGAAGACCCCCAATGAGATGGATTGGCCAAGTAGCAGTATCGATGGACTCAATCAAGCATGGCAACAGTAGTGAGATTGGCCCATGATCGGGCAGTGTTTCTTCTGCTGTGCA
>NW_006408565.1:13259170-13273392 GCF_000296735.1 Chrysochloris asiatica | reverse complement strand
ATATCATGTTTGGTAAGGTGGAGGGTCAGAGAAAAAGAGGAAGACCCCCAATGAGATGGATTGGCCAAGTGGCAGCATCGATGGACTCAAGCGTGACAGCAGTAGTGAGGTTGGCCCAGGATTGGACAGTGTTTCATTTTGCTGTGCATGAGGTCACTATGGGTCTGTACCAACTCGATGGCACCTAACAACAACAGTAGGTTTTTGTTTTTCTGTTGAACTAGAATAATTGTCATGAGATAATAGATGGCATTTGTTGTTTTTGTTGTTTGTTGTATGCTGGTGAGTTAATTCCGACTCATACCAATCCTGTATGACAGAAGAGAACTGCCCCATAGGGTTTCCTGGCTATAATCTTTAAGGGGAGTCCTGGTGTAGCGCTGTAGGATAAGCATTGGACTGCTAACCATAGGGTCTGCGATTCAAACTCACTAGCTGCTCTTTGAAGATGCTATACAAAATCACCATGAGTTGGGACTGACTCAACGGCACACAACAACAACAACAGTCTTTAAGGGAGCTGAGTGCCAGGTCTTTTCTCCTGTGGAACCGCTGGGTGAGTTGGAACTATGATTCCACAGCACCTAACAACAACAAAGAGCTTTGTTTTTGGTTTATATTATTCTTCTGTGTTTATTTAAAACTTGACTTTTTACAGTACATAGTTGGATTTTCATTGTTTGCTGTTTTCAATTTCCCTGAAAAGAAATAGAGAAAAACATTCTGAGAACATTTATGAATGTCTCTAAGATGCTCTGTAGATGAGTTTGGTTGTGTGTAGTCTCTGGCTTAACTTAAAAGGAAACTGTAAAATTCCCATTACCTCACCTCTTTGCATTTTGGGGAGCTGGTTAAGTTCGTATTTTTTTAAAGGGTTATAAACTTGTAAGAAAATTGAGTTGAACTTCATGTGTATTTGGTTTTAGGATTGTTTTCCAATTTAGAAATAACAAAATATCACATACTAAATTGTGTTCTTAAAAAATTTTAACCCTCCCTTGTTAAAGGAACCTACCCTTAATCTTTGTATTGTTGATAGACAAAAAGCAAGGAAGTTTCTTTTTGTGGAGAGAGGAAATGGCTGTCAGGTCAGGACTTTATCCATATTAGGTATAAACTAAATATAGATGTATAATCCAGGAATGAAGTCACATCTATAAAGTTTCTTAAGTAAACTTAGTGAGATCAGCCAGTGCTTTTAGAGCTGTTTCCCTCCACCCCACCCCCCACTCAATATTAAACTTTTGGCTTACTTTAAAATACTGCCAAACTGATTAATCCTATGTCCTTTAGGGAGCGGGAAAAAAAAGATCAAACTACTCATGGGAATCGTTCTTTAAAAACAAACACACAAATTCTACTTTGTTTATGCCTCCTTTTGAGGTGAGATTGTATATAATAAGTAATTTTTTTGACTGCCATTTTCTTATCACCAAATTTTTAAAATCAGATCTCATGTAGTTAATTGGCTTGCGATAAAGATTCTAGTAAAACAGAAAGAGGGAATAAATCTGTTTTGGGCCAAAGCACATGTTGTTCTCAAATACAGACTTTTAAAAGTCCCCAAAAGCATTCCTACCCACAATAATGGTTTTCAGTTCTTTGGCTCTGCTGAGATCTTTGCAAGCACGCCAAAGCATCTAGGCACTTGGGAATGCTTTGCTTCTGAAGAGAAGGATTATTAGAAATATTTTAGAATACAACTAACTGTAGAACTTTTAGCTTAACATCTCATTTCTAGGGGTTTAGAGGGGTCAGTTCATGAAACCAAATGTTCTGTAAGGCTCAGTTCAAATTCATTCTGAATCCTTCTATGACCTTGTTGCTGCTTCAACAGAGAAAGTACTTCTTATTAGCTCTCTAGAGTAATTTACATATTCTTATTCTGCTAGTTTATCTGAATAATTTTTCAACGTATTTTTATTCGGGACTTGAATGTGAGTCTTAACCTACACAAACCTATCATATCTACTGATCACACCTACCAACATCCAGAATCAAACTAACTGCTGTGGAGTTGGTTCCTACTCATGGAAACCCTGTATGTTGCAGAGTAGCTAGAAGTGTATTCCATGAGGTTTTCATGGCTGTGCCTTTTTGAAGTAGGTTGCAAGGTCTTCATTTTGAGGCACTTGTGGGTTGGTTCAAACCACCAACCTTTTCGTTAGCAGTTGAGCACTTAACCATTTGCACCACCCTGGGACCTTTCACAACCTTGATTTATGGGAGATAAGTCATTAATTCAGAAAACATCTTTGAGCTCTTTGGGGCACATTAATATGAATGGTATGGGGATAGAAACATACAAAAGACCATTAGGTCTGTTTCTGGTGTTGTGTTCTGTACTAGAGATAAATGTATTCAGTTATTGAACTTGAGGCATGTAATGTGGGTTTGATGAGTAGTAGCTCACTAGATAGCTGTAGATCTAAACTTAATAACAGATAATCTTAGAGGATTAGAATCTTCCACTTATATAACTGTAAGACCAGGTTCAAGTCCTGCATGTATGATTATGTTCTTATCTGTAAAGTGGGTATGTTTTTTAGAGGTGATGTCTAATCTATTGGGGATTTATTTTATGAACCAAAGTAACCTTAATTTTGGGACCTCTTGACTTCACAAGGAAGGAGAATCAATATCAGCATTGACTGCCCAAGGCTGATTTCTGAGGGCAGAGGTCGAACATACCTCTTCTCACCAACTTTTTACCAGTTCTGACACTAGCTGTCCCTCCCATGACACTCTCTACTTCTCTCCTGGGTTTGATAATTCATTGTACTGTCCACACAGAACCCACAGACCAAACTCAAGACGATGGGTATTTCTGAGACTTTCTCTTAGAGCTTATTGCATGCCCTTAGTTTTACAGCTTTTTCCTTTTTGTTATATTTATTCTCAGCCATTTTGGGCACATCTCTTTAATCATACTGGAAATGGGACTTTTTTTTTTAAGTTAAAGTACATAGAACTTGGAGGAAGATCATTGCCTTATCAAAACCTAAAGGAAAATATTCTCAAATTTTTCTGATTTACTGGATTTTTTGCATTTTTTGGTAATAAAAACTTTTAAAATAAACATGATGATCCAGGTCACCTAATGGTAATTATTTTTGTCATTTTCAGAATAGAAAGAGGGTAATGCAACTTACGACTCTTGTCACTCCCAAATAACTCTAGCCTTCACAGAATCAATATATTTTCTCAAAGTTACTCATTTTTTTCTGAACCATAATTAAACTTTATGATGAAAAAATTTTTTAATTTAAGCCAATCAAGAGGATAGACATTGAATATTAAGTTTTCACAGCTTCATTATATTGAGTATATAATTTTAAGAGTTAATTTATTTTGTAATGTTTTTATGAAAATTGATAACCCAAAATAAAATTCAGAAATTCATTTATATATTGTGTTCTAATATTTTAATACTAAAATATTCTATAACATCTGTGTGATTGTAATTTTTTTATTATTCATTGTTAACATTGTTTGTAGTAGGTGATTCACTGTTTTTAGGCCTCAAATTTTGCTGTTAAACACTACTGTGATGTATATCTTTACAGCCAGTTTTCTGTGCACATCCATATCATGTAACTGTTTTAAAAGTCCTACTCAAATTTCACCAGTCCTTCTAATTCTGTATTTTTCTTTTGTTTGCCTAAAATATAATCTTAGAAAAAGAAAAAGTGTTCTGGAGAATTCAGATTTTGCCTAAAGAAAGAGATTGGATTTTTACATTAATTACTCTTGAGATTTCCACTTAAAATCTCTTGCTTTGGGAACTTATTTAATAAACAGAAATAGCTCTCACCCAGTCAATTTTGGTAAAGCTGGGGGAAGAGGGTGTTTCTTTAACACCTACTTGTTTTCTGTCACTCCCAGGTTTCTTTCTGAATCTGTTTATATTAGGGCATGTATATTTTTAAATTACCTTAGTAAAGTGGACTACAGAAGATTCTCACTCATCTCCTCACTTACTTGATAAACACGGGAAGGCCCTGGCAGTTACTGACTTTATTGTCTTTAATTGTTTTTGTTGTTGTTAAGTGCCGAGGAGTCGGTTCAGACTCATAGCAATCCTGTACAGGGTTTCCAAGGCTGTAAATCTTAACGGGAGCAGAACACCTCATCTTTCTCCCGCGGAACCGCTGGTAGTTTCGAACTGCTGACCTTGCGGTTCACAGCCTGATTTGTAACCACTACGCTACCAGAGCTCCTTTAATTAGAAAATATGAAAAGAATGAGACTTAGATAACAAAGAAGTTTGAGATAATTTTTGTTTGTTTGATATGACCCAAGTGACAATTCCAGTTATAAAAGGGTTTCTTTTTTTTAATAATGTTTTCATACTTTAATAAACACAAGTTAGCTTTTTGTAGTCCTGAAATGAGCTGATTTAAATGCTAACATCAAAATTCAGAATAGTTTTATCTGAAAATGTCTTGGCTTTGCTTTCATTCTTATTTTTTGCTGCTGCTGTGTTTTTCTTTCAGCACTTTACATATGTCCATGATTTCTGGCCTCTGTTGTTTCTGATGAGAGTTCCATCTGTGATTCAAATAGGTATTTCTTTGTATACATTGTTTTTTCTAGCTACTTAGAAGATTAAAAAAAAATTTTTTTAAAGCATTTTAATTATGATTTATCTAGATGTGACTTTATATATCAATCTTGCTTTTGATGCCCATAGAATTTACTAACCATTGGTTTGTCTTCATTTGGGAAAATTTTGACTTTTCATTTTTTGGGAAACTTTTTATTATGAATTGAGCATAGGTCAACAGAGTGGATCATCAATTCGACATTCAACAAATCACACACCCTGCCTCACCATATTTGTAACCCCCCCCCATGTAACATCAGCCAGTAATATTTATCCCTATTCAATTTAACTCTTACATTCCTCCTGGTGTCTTCTGCTACCTTTGTCTTTCCTTTGCCAACCTCCCTCTTGTTGTATATTACCTGCCCCATCACCCATGTTATCAAGTGTCTACCCTCTTACCCGTGAATAATTTTCCTTTCTCCTCCCCCAGTAACCATCATAGAATGTTTCTTTATCAAGAAAACCCTTTCTTAACTTTTGCAATAGTGGTCTCATATAGTATTTGTCTCCTTGTGATTGCCTAATTCCACTCAGCATAATTCCTTCCAAGTTCAGCCATGTTGTGAGGTGTTTCATAAGTTCATTATTTTTCTTCATGTTTTGTAATATTCCATTATGGGTGTGTACCAAAGTTTGTTTAACCATCTTCTGTTGATGGGTATTTAGACTGTCTTCATCTTTTTTGCTATGTCTCTTGTAGACAGCATATTAAAGGATCTTGTTTTCTTATCCATTCAGCTCCCTTATGTCTCTTGACTGGTACATTGTTTGTGGGTTTTCTTTTCATTTCTGTTGTGTTAATGATTTTTCTGATTTTTTTCTCTTTTTAATTTTGATGTAAAGGTATATTAATATTCTTTGTGGTTACCCTGTAATTAATTGTTTTCCTGTTTGAAACAGTCTGTTTTATCTTGAAATCGACTTGACTTTTTCTAGTCATTTGGAAGTTCTGTATCTACACTATTCCCTCTTTTTGCTTTGTAGTTGACTTCGTTACGCATTGATAGCTCTGGTTCCCTATTTTCAGTCTTGTAGGTTTGTTTTACTTTAAATACTTCTGTATCAGGGTTGAGTTCTGGGTGGTGGTGGCATGTATGGTAATCTCAGGTTGTTTTCTGTTATTGGTTTTCAGTTCTGTTACTGGTTTGCAGTTCAATTTTTAGTAATTTTTGTAGAGTTGATCTGGTCATTCCAAATTCTTTTTAATTTCTGTTTATCAGGAAATTTCCTAATTTTGTCATTTTATTTGAGGGACAGGTTTGTTGGGTATATGATTTTTGGTTGGAAATTTTTTTCCTCTTACTAGAGTTTTGTATATGTCATCTCATTGTCTTTTTGCATGGTTTCTGCTCAGGAATAAGAGCTTAGTCTTGTTGGTTCTCCTTTGTAGGCAACTTTTTTCCCCCCAAGCTGCTCTCAGTGAGGGATTCTTTCCTTGTCTTTGGTTTTGGAAAATTTGATTTTGGTATGTCTAGTGTTGGCTGTTGTCTGTCATTGATCAGGTGACATAGGAGCTGGTATTGTCTCCTGCCCGGTGGATTGAGGTACAGAGGGTATGATTGTGGCTGGGCTGTATGGGAATGGTTGCTGTCTCCTATCTAGTTTAATTATGATTTATCTAGATGTGAAAGAGGAGAAAACCACCCACACACAAGAAAACAAAGCAGAATACTAGCAACCAACAATAAAAAGAGAAAATGATAAAGGAGAAAAAAGAAATAAGCACAAGTGGCAACTGGAAAAAAAATGTAATAACTAAAAAGAGAAAAGAGGGACAGGAAAATGGAGCCATAGAAGATAAAAATGAGAGCAAATAAAAGGAAGAAATAATGGGGGTGGGGGGAGATTTAGAATAACCAGGGAGAGAGAAGATGAAGAGAGAAATTAGAGATTAAAGAAAAGTCAAAAGGGAAAACAAAAAAGAGGGGGAATGCAAAACAGAAGAAGGAAAAATGAAAGCAGAAATAGATAAAAATCAAGGGAATGGAAAGAGAAGGAGAAGAAAGAATAAACAACAAACAATGAAAGGACAACAACCAAAACCAAAATTAAAAACACAATGCAATTGTTGGACCTGGAGAGGCGGGAACTCTGGCTAGGGGGTTCTGCCAGTCAATGAGCTCACAAGGTGGGGGCAGGAGGAATGTGACAATGGAGTTCCTTGTCTTAGATGGAGTTCCTATAGACCTAGGAACTATCTGTGTTCAAGGCACTCAATCCAGAAATAGTTAGTGGAGGCCCTTGCTGGACCTAATTTCAATGTCTGTTAGGACAACAGGGCAGCTGGAGGCTGGGTGGCTTTTTATGAGGGTTTCTGCTAGACTAATGCTGCTCTGGTAGCGTAGTGGTTACAAATCGGGCTGCTAACCTCAGGGTCATCAGTTCGAAACTACCAGCTGTTCCGTGGGAGAAAGAGGAGGCTTTCTGTTCCCGTAAAGACTGACAGCCTCGGAAACCCTGTACAAGGTCATTATGAGTTGGAACTGACTCCACGGCACATAACAACAACAATCTTTGTAGACTTTGTGTAGTCCGTCTGCCTAGTCCGCCATCTTGTCATAAGTGGCTATTACTTCTTGAGGTATTTTTCTTCCTCCTCTTGTGGTGAGACTGTAAACAAAGAATTTGATATTTTCTACAGGTCTCTGAGGTTCTTCTATTTAAAATAAATGATTTTCCTTTCTGCATTTTCAGATTGAATAATTTTTTGGCTCTGTCTTTAAGCACACAGACCCTTTCCCCTACCATTCTTTTTTTTTTTTTTTTAAAGGTCATCTAATAAATAAAAGTATTAATATTTTTTTAGTTTTGGGGTTTACATTTGGCACTTTTTTCCTATGGATATTTTTTATCTTTCATTATGAGCATATTTTCCTTTATATCATTGAGAGTACTTACATTTTTATCATTGAGAATATTAAATTTCCTTTGTATCATTGAGAATATTAATAAATGCTTTAAAATGCTTGCCTGTGAACTAGCATCTGGGTTATATCAGGGTGTGTCCCCTTGATTATTTTTTCTCTTAAGAACGGATCATTTTGATTTCTTCTTGATATTGATGAGGAGAAGAATCACCATTAATCCAGACAGGAGAATGGATTATACCTATGGTCACCTTTTGTTTTTCTGTCTTGGCATTCAGTAGTTTTAATTATCTGACTTATAATTTGGTGTAAAGTGATAATGAACTTTGCCCCTCCTATCTTAGACTGTTGATTATGTAAACATTCCAGCAGAGCTTGTTTTCATTATGGTTCTGTGGTGTTTAGGAAGAAAGTCTGGCCTTCCTATTTTATTTTAAAAAGCTGTTCTGGTTGAGACGTTTCAGACGTGGTGGTTGTTGCTGTTGCTGCCATCAAGTAGATTCCAACTGATGTTTCAAATATGTAATAGAACAAAAAATACTCCATAGAATCTCTCAACTGCCATTAATTCCCTTTCTTTTTATCTTTTAATAGTCTTAGAGTCCTGTGTGGTGCTGTAGGGTAAGCCCTGGACTGCAAAGCCGCTTTGAACTGCAAGGTCAGAGATTCAAATTCACCAGCTGCTCCTCGTAAACCCTATACAGGGTTGCTGTGAGTTGGAACTAAGTTGGTGGCACTTAACAACAACAACATATAGTATTTAAGCAATTAAATATTTTGGCAGGGACTCTGGTAGCGTAGTGGTTACGAATCGGGCTGCGACCCTTAAGGTCAGCGGTTCGAAACTATCAGCTGCTCCGCGGGAGAAAGATGAGGCTTTCTACTCCCGTAAAGATTTACACCCTCGGAAACCAATACAGGGTCGCTATGGGTCGGAACCGACTCGATGGCACATAACAACAACAACAACAACAAGGGTAAACATTTAGAGCTTTCAGCAAGCAAGGTTGTATCATCTGCATATCGCAGGTTGTTAATGAGTCTTCCTCCAGTCTTGATGCCACGTTTTTCTTCATAGAACCCAGCTTCTTGTATTATTTGCTCAGCATACAGGTTGAATAAGTATGGTGAAAGAATACAACCTTGTTGCACACCTTTCTTAATTTTAAAACATTCAGTGTTCCCATGTTCTGTTCAAACAACTGCTTCTTGGTCCAGGTATAGATTCCACATGAGTACAATTAAGTGTTCTGGAATACTCATACTTCTCAATGTTGTCCATAGCTTGTCATGATTCACACAATTGAAAGCCTTTGCGTAGTCAATAAAGCACAGATGTAGTCAGTTTGATTTCTGTGTGTTCCATCTGGCGAGGTCCATGTGTGTAGTTATTTATTGACTTAAGATTCTTAAGATGAAAATGGGAGTTTGCCCTCATGCACACACCAAAACACTGCAGTGGTATCCTCTTATTCCATTCTCTGCCATTTCCTCCTTTTACCTCCCCATTGGAAGCTCCATGATGTCGGGATATGAAGGTGCTTCCAAAAGTTTGTGGAAAGTGAAATTTAAAAAGATAATGGAATTTTTGAGCTCCCTCGTATGTTCTCTGATTGACATATAATTTTTAACCAAGCTCTATTTTAAGCCCCCCCCCCCCCATATATTAACTCACTTAATACTTACAGCAACTCTGTGAAGTAGATATTCTCCCATTTTACATATAAGGAAATTGAGACCCAGAGAAGCTCAGTAACTTACCTAAGATATTATAGGCTGTTGTTAAGTGCATGTAGTAGGTTCTGACTCATAGTGACCCCATATAGCGTTTACAAGGATTGACTGGTGAGTTTGAACCGTCTACCTTACACTTAGCCGTCCACTGCTTTTCGTACAGTGTCACACCAGGACTTCAAATAGTCATTAAGTGAATGAATAAATTCTTCCTCTCTGAGCATAAAATTCAAACTTCTTGCTTACTTGAGTCTGATCGTCCCTGTCCTTAACCGGCTGTTTCTCATATTCTAAGCAGTCCAGCCACAGTGGCTCTCTGCAGGGCTGACTCCTAATTTTTCAGGCCCATGGGATCTTTCATGACCATCTTACCTAAAGTAATTCAGTATCCTGCCCACTCTTTCAGTAATTTGTTACCCTTTAGGCGGCAGCTATTACAGTTAAGCTTGATTGATGCATGTGTTGTCTAATTTTAAGTCTCCTGACGTCAGGTCTCTTGTCTCATTAATAGTTGTTTCCTCATTGCCAGGTACATGGTACATAGTTCTCAGTGTGTGTTGAATGTTGAGGAAATATATTGAAATTCTAGACAAGGAGGAAAGGAGTCTTGGTAGTGCTGTGGCTGTGGTTTAGACATTGGGCTGCTAATCACAGCTGCTCTGTGGGAGAAAGATGAGGCTGTCTGCTCCCATAAAGTTTTAGTCTCAGAAACCCTGTGTATAGTTGCTATGAGTCAGAATTGACTTGCTGGCAGTGGGGCAGGCTGTGAGGAAGGAGATGTGGTGACACTGTGGTTAAGCACTTGGCTGCTAATTGAAAGGACAGTGATTCTAGCACTGGATTAGGTATTGGGTTATAAGTCACAAGTCGGCAATTCAAACCCAGCAGCCACTCACTCTGAGGGAGAAAGGATGTGGTAGTCGGCTTCCTTATGGAACCTATGTGTGGCAGTATCTACTCTACTTTATAGCATCGCCATGAACTGGAACCGACTTGACAGCAATGGGATTGGATTTCATCCGTAGGCAAGGAGGGGTTTTGTAAGCTCCTAGGTGAGTGAGGAAAGAGGACCTATATTTAGAACTTCAGTGGTAAATTGCTACTGAGACCCCTGAAATCTTAGTTCAAAGTCTAAATGGTAGCCTATTAAAAAATAGAATCAATTGTAAGCAGACCAGTGTAGTGTTTCTCCTTTAACTTACATGAGGGGGAGGAGAGGTAGGCTTCAAAGTGCTCATTATCTTTGAATTCTGTCTTTTATTGAACTTTTGGAAACCCCCCTCTTATGTATAATTTTCTTTTTTCTAACCACACTTACAAGCAAGGTGGCTCCATAGGGACTATGAACCACAAGATTGGTAGTTTGAGCCCACAGATGCTCTGTGGGAGAAAGATGAGGCTTTCTATTCCTGCAAAGATTTTAAGTCTCGGAAACCCTGTATAGAGTTACTATGAGTCAGAAACTCTATGGCACGCTACAACAACAACCACATTTAAATATTTTCATTCTTGGTTGTTGATTGATTTGTGACTTTGGAGAGAACCCATCTGCTCCATAGGATTTTCAAGGCTGTAGGATTCCTGGTGTTGGCACTGTGGGATAAGCACTTAGCTGCAAGGTCAGTGGTTCAAATTCATCAGTTGCTCCTTGGAAACCTTATACTGGGTTGCTTTGGGTCAGAACCAACTTGATGGCACTTAACTTTATAGAAGCGGATTGTTGGGCCTGTTTCTTCTCTAGTGCCACTGGGTGGGTTTGAACCACCAAACTTTTAATTTCCAGCCAGGTTAAAACTGTGCCACCCAGGGACCTTTGGACTATTCTTAGAGATAAATAGCAATATTGATTAGTATTCTTCTGGCTACAGATAACAGAAAGTACCTCCACAAATGGGTTTGAACCACTCGAGAAGTATCAAGAGAAATTAGTAGGAGAACTGCTCCATGTATGGTATGTCAGGGTGTGGCTATGCTGCTTTGTGATTCTTGGCTCAGCCCTCTTCTTTGTGATTCTGTGATTTCAGCCTCAGACTAAAATCAAGTTGGCCACTGAGGCCACAGGTTTCACATCTCCAAGGGTTTCCTCATCTGGCGTCTTTGAAGAGTGAGACATTCCTCCCAATGGCTCATTGACTAGAATTGGTTCATATGACTGAACGACGTCAGTTACTGTCAGAGGAAATGGAACTCTTATGACTGGCTTCCAATCAGTTATCATTTATTCTTACTTAGAATTGGGGATTGCGTCATCATCTCCTGTGTCTTGGGGCAGGGAGAAATGGACGCCTCATCAAAAATAGTTGTGTAAGTAGAAAAAAGGGGGAGACTAAATTTTGGGCAAGCTAAGATCACAGTTTGCTATAGTGACTCCTATGGTTTGTTTCACTCTGTTGTTAGATGATTTGGAGATGTTTTAAATTTTTGAGAAAAATTAGCGAGTCAGGAAGATTTGATTTAATATACTTTCCCCCCCTGTGTTGTTGTTGTTATGTGCTGTGGAGTCGGTTCCGACTCATAGCAACCCTGTACAGGGTTTCCAAGGCTATAAATCTTTATGGGAGCAGAAAGCCTCATCTTTCTCCCATGGAACAGCTGGTAGTTTCGAAGTGCTGACCTTAAGGTTCACAGCCTGATTCGTAACCACTACGCTACCAGAGCTCCATTTCCCCCCCTATACTGATAACTTATTTAGAACTCAAGAGTTTTGTTGTCAGGAAGCTAATAAATAATAAAAGCATCTGTAGCTGCTGAGGTCATGTGGGAAGCTTATAAATGACATCAGTAAGGTTACTGTCTAGCTCAGGAGACAAGGTGTAGATACATGAAAAATAATAATGTACAGTAATAGCGTGTGAGATCACTAGGCAAACCATGATTGTTAAACATGTGGTACAGGTGGCTGTTACAGATGCCACATCTTGGGCCCCACCCCAGATCTACTAAATCAGAATCTGCATTTTCACAAGTTTCCTTGGTGATGTGTTCACATCAAAGTTTGAGAAACTCTGCAATAAAGGCTCCTCAGACAGGTGACTGGTTTGAACTAAAATGTTCTAGAAATATTTCTTGGAGATGAATTTCACTTGAAGGACAGGTGTGGAAATGGGCATGTGAGTTTAGTCACATAAATGTCCAGATTTATTTGGCTTAATTGTGCAGGATAAATGAGAGCGAGGGCATATGGGTTCTACATTTTAGGCTTCAGAAGATGTGAGTTTAGTCACTAAGTGTCCAGATTTATATGGTTTTATTATGTAAGTGTGAAAGAATATGGGTCCTACAGAAGAACATGGCTGGGGAAGTTATCCTGGGAAAGGAGAATTTATAAGACTTCATTTTAGAGACTGTTGTACACATTTAGGGTTGTTTATAAATGATGTGACTGTCTATATTAGGTAATTGAATTATAATTTGGTCATTTACTAAAGGAAATAGAAACAAACAAACAACCCTTGTAACTACTGGAATCATCTCTCCCATTCAGTAAGCTTGTTCTTATTAAGTGTCGTCAAGTCGGTTCTGACTCATCACAGCCCTGTATAGGATTTCCAGGGAGTGGCTGGTGAATTTGAACGGCCAACCTTGTGGTTCAACCGATCTTGCAGTCCAATGCTTTATTCCATAGTGCCACATCAGTAAAGTTAGTGGTGGCTAACTATGGGTGGAACCGGTTTTTTTTAAAAAACCAACTGTTTCCCTTAAACCACGACATTAGCTGAAACTAATTGCTAAATTGTGTATTTCAGCTTATTTTCCCAAGCAACATTGAAGTAACTTTAAATTTGACTGACTTTAGTGTGGTGCTGCAGGTTAATGTGCTGGACTGCAAGGTCGATTTGAATCGTAAGGTCAGTGGTTCATGCTCACTAGCCACTTGTCAGAAACCCTACACAGCGTCGCAATGAATTGGAACCAACTCAAAGACACTTAACAGCATACATTTTAAAAAATAAGTTATTTCATATAGGAAAGCATGATAAATAAACTCACTATACTTTTAGTTCTGATGTGGAGCTGTAGGATAAAGCGTGGGCTGCAAGGTCAGCTTGAACAGTAAGGCCTGCAGTTCAAACATATCAGCCACTTCTTGGAAATCCTGTACAGGGTTGTTATGAGTCAGAACTGACTTGATGGCTCTTAACAACAAAAATTTTAGTCACTTCTGTTTTCATGACCATTGATAATAGATCCAAGTAAAATGAAATCCGTAACAACTTCTATCTTTTCTCCATTTATCAAGATGTTGTTTAACAGTTGTGGGGGATTTTGTTTACTTTACATTGAAGTATAATCCATGCTGAAGTCTGTAGTCTTTTATTTTCATCAGCAAGTACCTTAAGTCCTCTTTGCATTCATCAAGTCAGGTTGTGTCATCTGCATATCGCAGATTGTTAGGAACTTTGTTCTGATCCTGATGCTACATTCTTGTTCATATGGTCCACCTTCTTGGATTATTTGCTCAGCATACAGATGGAATAAGTATGGTGAAAGGATACGACCTTGATGTATACCTTTCCTGATTGTAAACCCATGTTTTGTTCAAAGTACTGCCTCTTGACCTATGAATAGGTTCCACACAAACAGAGTTGTTATGATTCATGCAGTTGAATGCCTTTGCGTAGTATCAGACAATGTTCTGATATTTATCAGATAGTAGATGAAATATGTACAATAAAAGTGGGCTAAAAGACTGAGGGCCTACTAAAAGTTCACAGAAAAATTCTGTTTATCAATTCCGTCTTTTCATGAATCTTTTGAAATCTCCCCTTGTATATTTAAAAATCATTAGGACTGAAGTGGTAGCTAGATGATTTAAAAAAAAAAAAAAAAGGAAAAAGGAAATAATTTCAAACTACTAGATAAGGAGCTCTGGTAGCGTAGTGGTTACGAATCGGGCTGCGAACTTTAAGGCCAGCAGTTCGAAACTACCAGCTGTTCCGTGGGAGAAAGATGAGGCTTTCTGCTCCTGTAAAGATTTACAGCCTTGGAAACCCTGTACAGGGTCGCTATGG
>NW_006408565.1:13182043-13259070 GCF_000296735.1 Chrysochloris asiatica | reverse complement strand
AAAAGAGGACCCTAGAACCATCACAAGGAGCTCTGGTAGCGTAGTGGTTACGAATCGGGCTGCGAACTTTAAGGCCAGCAGTTCGAAACTACCAGCTGTTCCGTGGGAGAAAGATGAGGCTTTCTGCTCCTGTAAAGATTTACAGCCTTGGAAACCCTGTACAGGGTCGCTATGGGTCGGAACCGACTCGAAGGCACTTAACAACAGCAACAAGATAAGTTGTAAGAATCAGAACAGTACAAAGATCACCCACATAGCCTTCTTCCAGGCTTACTTGTTTTTAACATTTTATCCTATTTGATATATTATTTGCTTTCTCACTTGTAAGTTGCATATATTTTACATATTTAGAGATCCTTTAAATATTTCAGTGTGACGTCCCTAAGAGTAGGAATATCTTGTATAACAACATGACAATTACCAATTTCAGTGAATCAACTCTTGCCCCCAACCTTTCTAGAATAGAACAATAAGACCCAAAGAGATTAAATGAGACATATGGTTTGATAGTTCTCAGTGCTTTGAGAATGGGCATTAGTTCTGGTCACCAACATCCAACAGGGTTTTTTTCCTCTGTGAGAAATCATTTGATGGTAAGTAGCGTATAATAAATAGTGTTGTCATTATCTGCCGTCCAGTCAGTTCTGTGTAATAGCAACCTGTATAGTGTGGCAACGTAGGTAGGATAAGCACTTGACTGCAAGGACAGTTAAGGATCTCAAGGTTGGTGGTTCAAACTCACCAGCTGCTCCTCGGAAACCCTATGCAGGGTTGCTATGAGTTGGAACCGATCTGACAGCGCTTAACAATAACAACATAGGGTTTCCAAGAAGTGGCTGGTGGGTTTGAACTGCCAACCTTGTGGTTAGCAGTCTAGTACTGATCCTACACAGTGCCAAACCAGGACTACGTAGTAATAACAAGTCATAATTACATAACCACAGTACTGGATTTTGTGAAGGGACTCTGGATCAAGAAATAGTCCTGACATTATATTTGCTTACAAGACAAACTCTTAGAGACATTAATGTTCTGTTTTACAGTAAAAGATAATTGGCTTCTGCTTTTTAGTTTTGGTGGAATAGAATGTCCCTAGGATTTAAGTGTTTGTGTCTTATGGGGCTTCAGGCATTCTTGGTTTAAGCCTCCAATATGGTCAAATTTTGAAGCAAGATAGTGTGGCATTCCTTTATAGTGAGGGAAGAGGTTGCTATTTGCCTAATCTGACCCTAACAGTGGTCAGGTTACTGGCCTACAAAGAGCAGACTCCAACAGGCATCGTGAAGAGTTCAAAGTTTAACCATGGAGCAAATTTATTTCTAGTCTTGAGTTTCAATTTTTGGCATACTTTTACTCTGTATCAATATTTAACAAAATATTTTTTGCCCACCAAATCTATCAGAATTATAATCAGTTGAATTGCTTTTCTGTTGTCCACCTATCCATCCATTCCCACTCATAGCGACCCTTTAGGACAGAGGAGAACTGCCCCCATAGAGTTTTCAAGGCTGAGTCCTGGTGTGGCATGGTGGGTTAATGCGCCAGACTGCAAAGCTGTTTGAACTGCAAGGTAGGCAGTTCAAGCTCACCAGCTGCTCCTTGGAAACCGTATACAGGGTTGCTAGGAGTTGGAATTGACTCAACGGCACTCAACAACAACCACCATCTTTGTGGAAGCCGACTATCCTATCTTCTGTGGAGTGGTTGGTGGGTTTGAACCTCTGACTTTGTACCTTGTTTTGTTCAAAGTGGTCCTTTTTCTATCACAGACATACTGAATAAGAATATCTGAAGATGGTGGTTGTTGTTTAGTGCTGTCAAGTTGCTTCCATCTTGTCTTAGGCTGGGCTTTCTAGAGAAACACATCCAGTGAAAGATATATATGTATATATATAAAGAGAGAAGTTTATTATCAAGGAAATAGCTTATAATTGCGGGCTCTTAGGTTCCCAGTGGAAGAGCGAGCGAGAGACCCCCTTTGCCATGTCCATTATATAGGGAGCAGGCCATGCCCTCAAGAAAGCATCCCTCCAGCTGATTGGCTGCTCATCACCACTTACCATAGAGCTAACTATGCCTTTTATCTGGTTTCATCGCCTTGGAAATAAGCACATCCCAACTGCTAAACCTTTGGAAATCCTGGCTTAGTCAAGCTGACACAGAACCTTAACCATTACACTACTTATAATGACCCTGTGTCCAACAGAATGAAACACTGGTTGGCTCCATCTACACAATCATTGATGCATGTTTGAGCCCATTGTTGCAGTCATTGTGTCAATCCATCTAATAAGGGTTTCCTCTTTTTGCTGACCGTCTACTTTACCAAGCATGATGTCCTTCTCCAGGGACCGGTCTCTTCTGATAGATAGCATGTCCTAAGTATGTAAGATGAAATCTCACCATTCTTCCTTCTAAGGAACATTCTGAATGCACTTACTTCTAAGACACATTTGTTTGTTCTTCTGGCAGCTCTTGGCATATTCAATATTCATCACCAATGCTTTAATTAAAAGGCAGTATTTATTCTTCAGTCTTCCTTATACATTGTATAGCTTTTGCATGAATATGAGGCAGTTGAAAATACCATGCTTGGATTAGGCACGATTTAGTCCACAAAGTAACATCTTTGCATTTTAACATTTTATAGAACTTTTGCAGCAGATTTGCACAGTTAAGTAAGTGGTTTGATTTTGTGACTGCTGCTTCCGTGGACATTAATTGTGGATCCAAGTCAAACGAAATCCTTTGACAGTTTAAGTACTTTCTGTGTTTATGAAAACGTTGCTTATTGGTCCATTTGTGAAGATTTTTATTTTCTTTATGTTGAGGGTGTGATCTACTGAAGTCTTTGATCTCCATCAGTAAGTGCTTGAGGTCCTTTTCTCTTTCAGCTAAGCAAGGTTATATCATGTACATATTGGAGGTTGTTATAGAGTCTTCCTGCAATCCTTAATCCTGTTCTACATGTAGTCCATCTTCACGAATTATTTGCTCAGCATACAGATTGATGTTGTTAAGTGCCGTCGAGTTGGTTCCAGTTCATAGTGACCTTGTATAGGGTTCCCAAGGGGCAGCTGGTAAGTTGAACTGCTGACCTTGCAGTTCAAACCAACCTTGAGGTTGAGTGCTTATCCTCTGGCACCACACCAGCATATAATTCTCATGCACACCTTTTCTTATTTTAAACCATGCAGTATCCCCTTGTTCTATTGGTCTAAGTACAAGTTCCCCATGTGCTTCGGAATTGCCATTCTAGGCATTGTTATCCATAATCTGTTATGTTCCACACAGTCCAGTGCTTTTGCGTTGCCAATAAAACACAGGTAAACATCTTAATGGTATTCTCAGCTTTTAGTGTTCATCTGACATTAGCAATGAATGATATTCCTCGTTCTAAGCTTCTTCTGAATCCAACTTGAATTTCTGGCAGTTTCCTGCCTGTGTATGTGATATTAATAGTATTATCTGATAATTGCCACATTCTGTTGTATGATTCT
Organism: Chrysochloris asiatica; assembly: GCF_000296735.1. Lineage (NCBI taxonomy): Eukaryota > Metazoa > Chordata > Mammalia > Afrosoricida > Chrysochloridae > Chrysochloris > Chrysochloris asiatica. The sequence goes on along the minus strand of NW_006408565.1, from coordinate 13,255,570 downwards.
TCTTTGAAATTTCTTGGCATAGACAACTGAGTGCTTCCTGCATTGCATCAGTTTTTGGAAACATCTCAATTGGTATTCTGTTGATTCTTGTAGCCTTGTTTTTCTCAGTGCCTTCAGTGCAGCTTCGACTTCTTCCTTGGATATGATTGGTTCTTGGTCATAGGCCACCTCTTGAAATCATTGGACATTGACCATTTCTTTTTGGTAAAGTCAAGGCTTGAATTTTTTCTTCCGTTCTTTGAGCTTGAGAAGTGCTGAGAGCATGTTCTACCCTTTTGGTTTCTAACTCTACATGTTTGCAGTTTTTATTATCATGCTTGACTTTGTCTTCTCGAGCTGTCCTTTGAAATTTTCTGCTCAGCCCTTAACATCATTTCTTTCATTTGCTGTAGTTTTCTACATTTCAAGGTTCAGAGTCTCTTCTAACATCCATTTTGGTCTTTTTAGTGACCTTTTGTTTCCTTCATGCATGATGTCCTTGATGTCATCTCACAGATCTTTTGGTCTTTGGTCATTAGTGTTTAATGGTCAAATTAATTTTTGAAATGGTCTCTAAATTCAGGTGGGCTACATCTAAGGTTATACTTTGGATCTCATGAACTTGTTTTAATTTTCTGCAATGACAACTTAAACGTTGATATGAACAATCGATTGTTCTGCAGTTGCCTCTCTGGCCTTGTTCTGATTTATGATATTGAACTTCTACATTATCTCTTCCCACAGATGTAGTCAGTTTGATTCCTGTCTATTCTATCAGTGAGGTCCATGTGTTTAATTACCATTTATATTATTGATAAAAAGATATTCCCAATGAAGAAATTGTTGGCCTTGTAGAATTCTATCATGTGATCGCCAGCATTGTTTCTATCACCGTCACATTTTCCAGTTACTGATGCTTTTTCTCTCTCCAACTTTTGCATTCCAATCACCAGTAATTATCTATACATCTTTAGTGTATATTTTATCAATTTTAAATTGCAGAAGTTGATAAAAATCTTCAGTTTCTTCATTGTTGACATTAGTGACTGGTATTGTTGTTAAATGCCGTCGAGTCAGTTCTGACCCATAGCGACTCTGTATAGGGTTCCCAAGTGGTGAATTTAAACCACCAAGCGTATAGACAGTACCATATCACTGATAGCATCTGGATAAATTTTACCTCTGGATAGTTCTTGACATGTTCTTTTTGATGATAAGTGCCATGCTATTCCTCTTAAATTTGTCATTATTGGCACAGCAGAGCATATGATTGTCAATCTAGTTCACTAGTGTCTAGGATAGTGATCTTTCTGCATTTTAGGTCATTTCTGACAACTTCCAGTTTTCCTAGCTTCATATTTTGAACATTCCTTATTCAAGTTATTATTAGATGCTTGCAGCTGTTTTTTTCTTGAGTCATGTAACATCAGCAAATGATGGTCCTGAAAGCTCTACTTTATTCAGGTCATTATCGTTGACTCTACTTTGAGGAGGCAGCTTAGTTGTAGTTTTTGAGTGCCTTCCAACCTGAGGGCCTTGTCGTTTACCATTGTGTCAGACAACGCTCCTGTGCTGTCTTATTTTTTAAGAAGTAGATTGCCAGGTCCTTCTTCCTAGTCTGCTGAAACCTCTCTATCATGGGTGACCCTGCTCATATTTGAAACCAGTGTGGCACAGCTTCCCCCTTCTTAACAATATGTGAGCCACCACAGTAAGAACAAATGGACAGACAATCTGCATTTTAATCCCATTTAGGGATTTTTATGTATTTAAAAAATTTTGATTCCTGCTCCTGTATACTTTGGTTGCCTTATTTCCTTCATCTTTAGAGACTTTTCACATCCATTTTGTACTTTATGGTGTTTTACTTCATTTGTGCATATGTTTAATGCAATGGTTAAATGCTGGGCTATTAACCAAAGGGTTGGTGGATTGAACCACCAGCAGGAGAGAAGACCTGGCAATCTGCTCTTGTAAATATTTCAGAATTGGAAACTGTTATTGGGCAGTTCTCTTCTGTCCCACAGGGTCAGTTGTTCGTAAGAGTGAGAAGATTTCTGTGTGCTTGATTTTTCTTTTTTCCTTTAAATGGAGGATTCATGTGCATAATATAAATATCAGAAAGTCTGAAAATCTCCCAGTTTTAGAGCATTGAGCAGGTGCTGTTTTAAACTATCTGCATGTATAACTTACTTCTAACAACTGTCTGAGGTGGATTCTATTAGTGTCCTCAGTTTATAAAGTGTAAAATATTGGCCCAGAGAAATGAAAACACGTTTTCTAAGGTTACACAGCTAGAAAGTGCTAGAGTTGTTTGGCAGTGTGTCTCTGCTGAGTGGGAGGATGTAAGGATTTAATTGATTAATAATGTAAAGAGTTTGTTTTAGACAAGCTGGGAGTTCATCTACAGGAAGGGAAAGTGTTCCATGTGAACTCTTAATTCCCAGCCTTGAGTTTTGTGGTATTGTTTTTGTTGATAAGTGCTGGAGAGTTCGTTCTGACTCATAGCGATCCTTTATAGGATTTCCGAGGAGCAGCTGGTGAATTTGAACTGCCGACCTTGCGGTTCAAAGCAGCGTTGCAGTTCAGTGTACTATCACACAGCTCCACAACTAGGTCCAGGAAAAAAGAACTCTTTGCATGGCCAGAGATTTTTTTTTTCTCCCCTTAAATAAAGGCTGTCTTTGCTTCCCTTCAGTTATTGAACAATTTCAACTTTATGTAGATTAATTCTTAAAGCATGTTGTTGTTGTTGTTATGTGCCATCGAGTCGGTTCCGACCCATAGCGACCCTGTATAGGGTTTCCGAGGGTGTAAATCTTTACGGGAGTAGAAAGCCTCATCTTTCTCCCGCGGATCTTAAAGCATAGGGTAATAATATATGCCACTTCGGATAATTTAATGGGAAGGAAGATTCTGAGATTCTATCCTTCTACTGTTTTCTGAAAGAATAATCTAGGGATTCTAATGACTAAGTGCTTGAACTGAAGAACCTGTTATTAGCCCTTGGGTTTTGTGCATTCACTTAGGTTTAAAGGAACATTTGTTAAATTCTTACCATGATAACTGAATTCTAGTGGGTTTTATCCCAGTAGTAACCTGGTATGTTGTTGTTTAAGTGCTGTCGAGTCAATTCTGATCCATAGCGACCCTGTATAGGGTTTTCGAGGCTGTAAATCTTTACAGGAGCAGACTGCCTCCTCTTTCTCCTGTGGGACTGCTAGTAGTTTCGAATTGCTGACCTTGAGGTTCACAGCCCGATTCGTAACCACTATGCTACCAGAGTAACCTGGTACAGGAAGAAGAAAATGATTAGAAAAATAATAAACCAGGTTGTTGTTGGGGACAAATCCATTAGAATTCACAGTTCCTAGCACATGATCATGGTAAGAATTTAATAAATGTTCCTTTAGAAAACCCAAGGGCTAATAACAGGTTCTTCAGTTCAACCACTTAGTCATTAGAATCCCTGGATTATTTTTTCAGAAAACAGTAAGACAGGAGTCCTAATGTGGCACTGTAGGATAACCACAGATCGGCAGTTCAAACCCACAAATTGGTCCCTATGAATCCAAACCCACGCTAAGACACTTTTAACAACAAGAACATAGGAATGAATATATCTTTAGCTTTCTGACCAGACTGGAATTTTACAGTGTATGTAGCTGATAAGTAGTGAACTCAGAATTCATATCTTTGTTATTCCCTGCATACCCTGCAGACCTTCTAGAAGGACATTTTATTAAACTGTTAGAATCTGACCTGGCTTTCAGCATGTGTTTATTTAGCAAAAGCTTGAAAGAAACAGATGATAGAATTAGGTGATTTTGTTGTTATTATGTTGTCTCGAGACTATGTTGTTGTTAAGCGCCTTTGAGTCGGTTCCGACTCACAGTGATCCTGTATAGGGAGGGATTCCAGGGAGTGACTAATGAATTTGAACTGCCAACCTTGCAGTTCACACCAACCTTGTGGTCCAGTGCTTTATCCCACAGCGCCACACCAAGACTCCCTTGAGACTATTTAATCAGTCTAAATTAAGGCAAGTGATTCTGTGTGTTAAGTGTTTTATTCTTTTGGCAGTATATTGCTTCATTCATTCACTAGGAAATGTGTCGAGGACAATAATTCAGTATAAATCAGTAGCTCATCCTTTCCTTTAGGTCCCAGCATCTGTCTTTTCTTCTTCATTTTTACCCCTGACTCCTAATCTACATAAATTGCAAAGAAATAAGTAGAAATGATGTTAAAGTTCTCCTTCTTGGGTATTTTAAAGTTTGACTATTCTAAAGACTAATTAAGCTAGGTTTTCTAAGTGAACAGTTCCTTAACTTTGAATTAGTAAAACATTAAAATATTTATAGTATTCACCATTGACCCTTATTCTGCAATGTAGGAGTTAATCCAGTGATATCTAATTAAATACCAGTATTATGCAATTCAGTAATTAGGCAGAGGTCTGTAGGGAAGAAGGTGAGGCCAGAAATGATTCTGAAGAGCAGTGAGTCCATGAGAGAGGCACCACAGACGGCAAGGTAAACACAGTCTCCTTTTTAAAGAACAAAGTCGTCAAATGAATGCCAAGACTCATTTCTTACTTATCTGGAAAATAGCACGTATTCCTGAGTCAGTGTGATTATTCACGTTTTCTCTTTGATTATTAGAGTTTCTTAATTAAAAAAAAACAATACTTTATAGACGTGTGTTATGTGAAATCATAATTTAAAAAATATATTCCAAATAAACTTTTTCAGTACATGTGTATTTACGCGTAATCTGTATTTAAAGAGCCTTGGTGGCACAATGGTTAAGAGCTAATCAAGAGATTGGTGGTTCAGACCCACCTAGCCACTCCATGGGAGAAAGGCCTGGTAGTCTGCTGTTGTTTAGTGCTGTGGAGTGGGTGCAGACTAGCGACCTTGTATAGGGCTTCCAAGGAGCAGCTGGTGGCTTTGAACTGCCAACTTTTGTGGTTCCCAGTCCAGTGCTGATCCTACAGCACAACACCAGGAATCCATACACAGATTGTTAAGTGCTGTCGAATCAGTGCTGACTCTTAGCGACCCTGTATAGGGTTTCCAAGGAGCAGTTGATGGGTTTGAATTGCCAGCCTTGTGGTTCACAGTCTTGTGCTGATCCTACAGTGCCTAACCAGGATTGTTGTTGTTAAGTTCCGTCAACTCAGTTCTGACCAATCATGACCTTGTATAGGGTTTCCAAGGAGCAGCTAGTGAGCTTGAACCAGCAACCTTGTGGTTCAAACTGACTTTGCAGTCCAGTGCATTAACCCACAGCACCACACCAGGACTGTTTTGTTATGTGCCATCAAGTCAGTTCTGACCCATAGCAACTTTGTATAGGGTTTCCAAGGAGTTGCTGGTGAGCTTGAACCTCCCACCTTGTGGTTCAAAACAACATTGTAGTCCAGCACATTACAGCTAGGCAAATCCTCTGGGGCAGCTCTACTCTGTCACATCAGGTCTCTCTGAGTCAGATGTGGATTTGATGGCACAAATGCCACAGGCTGCCAAAAGAACCAACAGAGCTGTGTTGGAAGAAGTGCAGCCAAGAGTGCTCCTTGGGGCCAGGATGACCAAACTTTGTCTCTTCATACTTTGGACATATTGTCAGGAGAGACCAGTCGCTGGAGAAGGATATCGTGTTTGGTAGGGTGGAGGGTCAGAGAAAAAGAGGAAGACCCCCAGTAAGATGAATTGGCCAAATGTCAACATCAGTGGACTCAAGCGTGGTAACAATAGTGAGATTGGCCTAGGATTGGGCGGTGTTTTGTTCTGCTGTGCATAGGGTTGCTATGAGTCGGTACTGACTCGATGGCACCTAACAACAACAAGATGATGAGAGACTCCTGGTATGGCGCTATGGGATCAGCACTGGACTGTGAGCCACAAGGTCTACAGTTCAAACCCACCAGCTAGGTGTTCCTCGGAAACACCATACAGGGTCACTAGGATTCAGAACCTACGTTACAGCAACAACAGATGATGAGAATCTAGGCAATGTGTATTTTTGAAAACAGCTTTATTGAACTATAATTCACACTGCAGTTCGCCCATTTGGAGTGTTTTGTTAAGTGGTTTATATTATGAGAAAGATCTAATTGTAAAACTTTTTCATCACTCAGAAAGGAACTTACAGTCATTAGCAGACACTCCCCATTTCCCCTTCCTTTCCTCCCCTTGCCAGTAGCAAGCATTAGTCTACTTTGAATTTCTGTGGATATGCCTGTTCTGGACATTTTGTATAAATGGGATCATACAATCAATATATGATCTTTAGTAACTGACTTCTTTCATCACGGATGATGTTTTCCAAGTTCATCCACATAGCATGTATTAATGCTTCATTTTCTGTTTTGCTGAATAATATCCCACTGTATTTTCATACCACATTTTATGTACTTTGTTTTGCCTTTTCAGTTTAGTACTCCTGAGAGACTTCCATTTCTGGGAAGACAGAGTATAGATGTACTTTTCGCCATTTCTCTTAATAGTAACTAAAATTCCTAGACATTATATGAAGAGATTTCAAAAAGTTCACGGAAAATGTAGTGAAAAGATAATGGAATTTTTCCATAAACTTTTTGAGGCCCCGTCTTATATAGAGAACAAACAGGAATCCGAAAGGTTGGAGAGAAGGAAGACTAGACAGAGAACTTGGGAATTGAGGACTGATTCAGTGCTGAGTTCCTTGGATTTTTTTTTTATAACCCAGTCTTGAAGCAGAAGAGTTTGCAACCTGAAACATTAATGAATGAAGACAAAAAATGCCCCAACAAAACCCTGCTCTCTCTAGTCAGAGAACCAGGTAAAGGGGAGCCTATTATGTCAGAAAACGTAGACAATAACTGTTTTACTCCAGCCAAATGCCACAGAAAAACCTGCCCCTTACTCTACATATATGCAGAGGTTAAATGGGGAGTCTAGACTTTTTTACCCTTGAGATACTGTAACATCCTTGCCAGGTTGGTCTCAGGGAAGGCCAAGTAGGGATCGGAAGTTTCATCCTTGTTGTCCAGTAAAGACAGTAAAAAGCAGCCCCTCCCAGCATGGGTGCAGTTAGAGGAGCCCTAGTCATGCCTTTATCTGTAACCAGTCATCCCCAACGCTGTGTCAGTGGAGACCACATCCGGAGCTGGAACTCCCTGTCCTGCCCAGCAGGAATGAGTGTTGGCATACTTCTCTATCAATGGAGACTGAGTGGGGAACCTGGGATTTTACCTCCACTTGGCAGAAACAAGGCTGCACTTCCCACTTCCCCCGCTGGAGCCGGGTCAGAGAAAGTCAGATAAAACAGGGTTTAAACAAGTAGAGTCTCACAGAGTGTAAAATAGGGAGGGGAGATGGCATGCTATGACATCTTCTTATAATGGGGAGAGGAGGAGAATCAATCACATCAATATCAGCTGAAGGCCGATTCAATGAGACTGAGGTTAGACATCACCTTCCAACCTTCTCTGCCAAATCGGACACTAACCATCCCTCATTGTACTCTCTATTTCTAAGCTGGGCTCAATGATTCATTGCAGTGGACACACAGAACTCAAAGACAATACTCAGAATTATGGGGTTTATTAGGGAAGTTAACAGGTTATATTTCAGGATTAGAAGCGTTCAGGAGACAGTTAATTTGGTTGAGACAACCTCTTTTCTACCATGTCCAATGGCCAGCCTGCCTCTGACCCTTGGCCCCTTAACTTGGCTTCTGCCTTGCTTGGACAATGTTACAAAGTTCTTTAAGTTCTGCTGAAAAATGATCAAAGAACTTTACACTCTGTTACAAGCTTCAGTACAGAGACACTTGGCACTAGCTTCGAGGGTCAGCAAACCTAGTTCCCCCCAATTAAGTGCCTGGAGTCACGCCATTCTACCAGCGAGCCCTTCTGCCTGAAGGCACTCAGCTTTACTTGCTCCATGGGCTGGGAAGCCCACTACTCTGTCTATTGCTCTGGCTCTTGTTTCTGCTGCTGGCGCTCTTCTGCCAGTTTTTTTTTTTTTTTTGGTGTCACAGCTCTTGTCCTCTGATTAAGAGAGGTTCAATGCACAGGGCTTTCAGGGTCCAAAGGATGCACTCCACTCCTGGCCTTTCTTCCTTACCTGTAACGAGATCCCGCCTCCTGCTTAGGAGATGGCTCATTTTATAATCCGTTGCTGTTGTTGTTGGTAAGTGCTGTGCAGTCGATCCCGAAACCTTTAGGATGGCAAAATTGAGCGATCCCCTTGTTAAAGTTCCAAAATTTCCAATCACAGTTAACCTTGTTAACTAACAGTCATTCACAACTGAATCGTATAATCCTTTAAGCATCTTCCCCCATCTTTTGTTACACAGACCCATGAGGAAGTTACAAAAACAATATTGGTGGAAGAAGTAATTTACTACACTGCACGTTGTTGTTGTTAGGTGTCAGTATCAACTAATAGCGACCCTGTGTACAACAGAATGAAACACTGCCTGGTCCTGGGCCAGCCTCACAATTGCTGCTATGTTGGAGTACATTGCTGCTGCCAGTATGCCAGTCTGTCTTGTTGTGGGTCTTCCTCTTTTTCTCCAACCCTCTAAATTACCAAACATGATATCCTTCTCCAGGGACTGGCTCACCCCTCCTTATAACTTGGCTGAAGTGTGAGAGACAGAGTGTAGCCATTGTGGCTTCCAAGAAATGAGCATTCTGACTGTACTTTACAGATTGGTTTGTTCTTCTGGCATTCCACGGTACTTTCAATAGTCTCCAGCATCATAACTCATCAATTCTTCTGCAGTCTTCCTTATTCACTGTCCAACTTTCACACGCATTTGAGGTTACTGAAAATACTATGGATTGGGTCAGGTGCATCTTAGTCCTCAAATTTCCATCTTTGCTCTCAAGCACTTTAAAGAGGTCTTGTATAGCACATTTGCCTAATACAGTGCATTGCTTGATTTCTTGACTGCATCTTCCATGGGTATTGTTGGTTGATCTGAGCAAATTGAAGTCTTTCACAACTTCAGTCTCTTCTCCACTTATATGGATGTTGTTTATTGGTCTAAGTGGTGAGGATTTTTGTTTTCTTTACATTGAGGTGCAACCCATACCGAAAGCTGTGGTCTTTGATCTTCATCAGTAAGTATTTTAAGTCCTCTTCACTTTGAACAAGCAAGGTTGTATCATCTGCATGTCGCAAGTTGTTAATGAGTCTCCAATCTTGATGCCATGTTTTTCTTCATAAAGTCCAGCTTCTCGTATTATTTGCTCAGCATACAGATTGAATAAGTATGATGAAAGAATACAATTCTGGTATTCTAATTTTAAACCATTCAGTGTTCCCTTGTTCTATTTGAACAACTGCATCTAGTCTATGTACTAGTTCCTCAGTAGCACAATTAAGTGCTACAGAACACGCATTCTCTGCAATGTTGTCCAAAGCTTGTCATGATCCACACAATTGAAAGCCTTTGCATAGTCAATAAAGCACAGGTAAACATCTTTCTGCTATTCTCTGCTTTCAGTCAAGATACATCTGATGTCAGCAATGATATCCCCTATTCCACATCCTCTTCTGAATCTGGCTTGAACGTCTGGAAAGTCTCTGTCACTGTATGGTTACAGCCATTTTTGGATTGTCTCTAGCAAAATTTGCCTACGATATCAATGATATTGTCCAGTGATTTCTGTATTCTGTTGGGTAACCTTTCTTTAGAACAGGCACAAATATGGATCTCTTCCAGTCAGTTGGCCATGTAGCCATCTTCCAAACTCCTTGGCATAGATGAGTGAGTGTCTCCAGTGCTACTTCAGTTGAAAGGTTTCAATTTGTATTCCATCAATTCCTGGTGCCTTGTTCTTAGCCAGTGATTTCTTCTTTCAGTATCACTGGCTCTTAATCATATACTACCTCTTTTTTTAATGTTTTATTGTGAATTGTGTGATAGTTTACATGGGAGAACATTAGTTTTACATTCATCCTATTGTGTATTGTTTCATTGCCATGGTTACAATCCCCACCATGCATCATCAACCAAAGGGTATACACTACAAGCCTGCCCCCCGGTTGTCAGCACACAGCCCCTCTCCCTCTCTGTGTCTAAAGTCCCCAGCTGCCCCATCTCTCTGCATCATCGTCTCTGCTTCCATTTCAGGCATCACTGCTTCTCTGGGTAGGGTCCGGCTCTCCACTCTTCTCCCTTGATGGTCCCAGGGATGCTACCTCTTAAAATGGTTGAATATCCACTTTTTTTTTTTTTTTAAAGTAAAATAAAATTTGTACACTAACACAGATATTTTAAGTTGAAAATAGTTAAGCAAAAAAAAAAACAACAACCTATTTGGAACATGTAAATTTGTTCTTCAGGTCTGAGATAGTAAAAAGAAGCAATATTTTTGAGGCCATTGGAAATAATTTCCTTAGTTTGTTGTATTGTACAGTGTTTGCTGGTGGGCCCTTTGCAGATCTCCATGAGGGTTTTCGTTTTGTAATAATGCTTGAAAAGGTCTGTCCTTCAATGCTGCATCTTCACAGTTAATTGGACTGCTGCTGATGCCTGAAGGTGGTAAGAGCAATCACAAAGAGCATGATATAAAAACAGCAGCATGTTCAATCCAAACACACATTTAGCTTGCTTTGCTCAGAACCGGTTCAGATACATCACACGTCTGGCAGTTATAGTGCTGCTGGCATCTTCTTATGTGGTTGCTGAGGGGGAGATGAATGTGAGGTTATACTAAGATGGGGTGGCTGAATGGCCCCTCAACTTCAAGATGGTCTGAACTCCCGCCACTGTAACAGGCCCATCATTTCTTTTTGGTACAGCAACTCTGTGCATTCCTTCCATCTTCTTTTGATGCTTTCTGCATTATTGAATATTTTGCCCATAGAATCCTTCAATAACGCAAGTTGAGTCTTGAATTTGTTTCTTCAGTTTTCTCAGCTTGAGAAATGCTAAACGTGTTCTTCCCTTTTGGTTTTCTAACTCCAGGTCTTTGAACATTTCATTATATTTGACCTTGTCTTCTTGGGCAGCTCTTTGAAATTTCTGACAGCTCTTTTACCTCCTCATTTCTTCCATTTTGCTTTAGCATCTCTGCGTTGGAGAGCAAGTTTCAGTTTCTTCTGACATCCATTTTGGTCTTTACCTTCTTTCTTGTCTCCTTAATGACTTTTTGCTTTCTTCCTGTATGATGTTCTTGGAATGTCGTCCCACAGCTTTTCTGATCTTCCGTCATTAGTGTCTAATTCATCAAATCTGTTCTTGAGATGATCTCTAAATTCAGTTAAGATATTCAAGGTCATATTTTGTCTCTTGTGGACTTGTCATTTTCTTTAGCTTCAGCTTGAACTTGCATATGAGCAATTAATTGATGGTCTGTTCCACTGTCTGTCCCTGACCTTAATTTTGTTCCACATAATTTTCTCTGCTGAGTTTGTTTGCTGATATTCTTTTAATTTTAATTTTGTTAATGTTTAATAAATCTTTCTGATTTTCTTCTTTTTAAATTTTGATGTACAAGTGTATTATTTTTCTTTGAGGTTGCCTTGTAATTTATTGATTTTTTTCTTTTCTTTCCTTAAGATAGCATGTTTTATCTTGAAATCTACTTGACTTCTTGACATTTCAAAGTTTTATCTATACTATTCCCTCTTTTTACTTTGTAGCTAACGTCATTATACATCGTTATCTCTGGTTTTATTTTCAGTCTTGTTGGTTGATTTTACTTTAAATATTTCTATACCTGGAGTCTTGGTGTGGATTAATGTGCTGGACTGCAAAGTCAGTTTGAACTGCAGAGTCAGCTGTTCAAGCTCACCAGCCACTCCTCAGAAACCCTATACTGGGTCGCTATGAGTCAGAACTAACTCGATGGTACTTAACAACATCATCTGGATTGACAGCTGGGTGGTGTTGTTGTGTGTGGTAATCTCAAGCTGTTGTTTGTTCTCAGTCCAAAGAATACCCTTTAAGACTTTTTGTAAAGTTTGTTTGGTCATTACAAATTCATTTAATTCAAAATAGCCTAATTTTGCCATCATATTTGAGGGATACCTTTGCTGGGTATATGATTATTGGTTGGCAATTTTTTTTTCTTTCGGAGATCTGTATATGTCATCCCATTGTTTTCTTGCCTGCATGGTTTCTGCTGAGAAATTAGAGCTTAGTTTTATTGGTTCTCCTTTGAGGGTAAGTTGTTTGTTTGTTCTGAGCTGCTCTCAGAATTCTTTCCTTGTCTTTAGTTTTGTAAAATTTGATTGTGATACATCTTGGTGATTTTCTTTTGGCCTCTATCCTATTGGGTGTTCGTTCAGCTTGTATGCTTATCTTCTTGTCTTTCATGATGTTATAGTAGTTTTCTTCTAACAACTCTTCCTTTTTATACGTTTTTATTGTGAATTGAGTGATAGTTTACTCGGGAGAACACTGGGTTTACACTCATCCTATTGTATTTCATTTCATTGCAATGATTACAATCTCCTCCATGCATCATCATTCAACAGTATTTGCTTCCATTCCCTCTGTTTTTTATTTGTTTTTGTTTTTTTTTTAATGTACACAAAAACACTCAGGAATATATATATACTCATTTAAAGAACCAAAGAGCACATTCTGCAAGCTTGCCTCCTGGCCACCAGCACACAACCTTTCTCTTTCCATGAGTCTAGAGTCCTCAGCTGCTCTATCTCTCCATGTCCTCATCTCGGCCTCCATCTCTGGTGTCACTGCTTCTTTGGATAGTGTCCCACATTCCGTTCGTGCTCTTCTCTCTTGATGGTCCTAGGGTCCTCTGTTCTGGTATGTAAGATTAACTACTCCCCTCCTTTTGTTTCAAAACTTATACCTTTACATTTGTGACAATTGCAGTTAGTCATGATAACAGTTATTCACTATTGAATCATAAGAATCTTCTCCCCATCTCCTTTCACCATACCCGTCTAGATAAGGTGAAAACTATTCAGTGGGGATTCTACCTTCCCCTGCACACTCTGAAACTAAACTCCCTCTTGACAACTTGTAAACCAGTCACTTCATGGCTTTATAATGCTCCCCCCCCCCCAGCCCCACTTTAGGTAACTCATGTCTAAGTTGCCCATCCCTTTTAACCCTGTGTACAGAGAGGAGGGGAATGATCCTTGATGTGAAGTTTCCAACAACTCTTTGATAGTTTTTTCTGTTCCTGAATTCTGATCAATTGTAAGTTGTTCCTCTTCATGGGGCCCCATATAACTTAGGTTTTCTTTGGATTTTTTCATTCCTTTTTTCTGATTGTTCTTTTAGCATACTAGTATTGAGAGATTTATCTTCAAGCTCACTAATTTGGGCTTCCATTGCTTGGTGTCTAATCCTCTACCCTTTCACTGTATTGTCCAGTTCTGAGATCTTAGTATTAATTTTCTGGATGCCTAATTGCAGGTTTTGTATGGTTTCAAAATTTGCATTTATTTTGTCTATTTGCACTTGGAATGTTTTATTGTGTTCTTGCTTTCCTAGATCTTTCTATTGATCCTTTGAAAGTACCTAATTATCAGTGTTTTGAATTCTTTTTCAGTTAATTCTATTGCCTTTTCTTCCTCAGAAACATTTTTGGCCTCTGCATTTGGTCTTTTGAGCCGTTCGCGCTTGTTTCTTCATGTGAGCTAAAATTGTCATTTCTGGGGCATTTTGGGGTTGTCATAATTGTAAAAACAAACAGTGCAGTTGTTTGAATTGGAGGGGAGAAATCTCTGGGGGCCTCCTGTAATTCAAGGAGCTCACAAGGTGGTTGTGGAAGACATGTTACCAGCATAGTTACTGATGGAGGTCCTATTGGCCTTGGTGTTATCTGTGTTTGAGGCCCTCATTCTGGAAGTCTGCCTAGTCTACCATCTATATAGATAAATCTTAATCCCAGTGAAGTGTAAGAAATAGTTTGAGGCCATTGTTAAGAACTGATTACTGTACAAGTTGCAGAATTAAGGGTTATGTTCCACAGACTCCTGGTGTGGCGCTGTGGGCTAATGCGTCAGACTGCAAAGTTGTTTCAACTACACAAGGTTGGTGGTTCAAGCTCACCAGTTTCTCCTTGGAAACACTATACAGGATCACTGTGGGTTGGAATTGATTCGATGGGACAACAACATGTTTCACTCTGATGACAATTCTGTGTATGCCTTGTTACTAATAAGGAATGATCACTTGTTTTTTTCTTACCATGCTCAATTTAACTTGCATGCTGTCTGAATAGGATATGGCTCTGGGATCTTCCTTGTATACCCATGTATTTTGTTGGTTATATTTAATCAGGCAACTACAATTAAAACAAAACAAAATAAAAAACACCATTGTCCTACCATTGTGTAGAAACTAATGACTTTTTACTGATAAAGCATTTTATGTAAATGCTTTTGAATTTTTTGAGAGATATTTTAGAAAATTTAGTTACTTTTACTAGTTTTTTTTTAAAGTCTTTATTGTGAATTGAGTGTGAAACTTTACAGGGCAGATCATCAGTTTTATATTTAACAAATCATACACCTTGTTTCATTACAATGATTATAATCTCCATGTGCCATCAATTAACAGTACTTCTCTCTATTCATTTTAGCTCTTTAAAAAAAAAAAAAAAAAGAAAAAGCACTCAGGCATATATAATAATTTACACCACCAAAGGGCACGCATTCTGCAAGTCTGCCTCCTGGCCGCCAGCTCTCAGTCCCTCTCTTCCCATGAATCTAGAGTCCTCAGCTGCTCCCTCTCTCCATGTCCCCATCTCTGCCTCCATCTCTGGTTGTTGCATTCTGTGGATAAGGTCCCGCATTCTGCTTGTGCTCTTCTCCCTTGATGGTCCTAGGGTCCTTTGCTTCTGGACTGTAAAATTAACTACTGCCCCGTTTTTTGTTACAAAACTGATTTTACAATTGTGACAATTGCAATTAGTCATGATAGCAATTACTCACTATCTAATCATAAGAATCTTAATCCCCATCTCTTTTTTACCAGACCCATCAAGACAAGATGAAAACTATTCAGTGGGGACTCTATCTTCCCTCACACACTCTTAAAATAAACTTCCTCTTGAAACCTTGTAAGCCAGTCACTTCGAGCCTTTATTGCCACTCATTTTAGGTAGCCAGTGTCTAAGTTCCCCATCCCTATCTACCCTGTGTACAGAGGGGATAGCATAGATATTTGAAGTGAAGACTCCTTCCCTCTCTGTTGGTATTTAGAGTTACCTCCATGAGTATAGGTCAAGTTCATCAAATTGTAGAATTTATACTCGTTTCCTTAATAAATGAATGAATGAATGTCTTCCTCTACTTGAGTTCTGATTATCAAGTCAGATAAACAGTACTTCTCTCAAATGGGTACCCAGATCAAATGGGTACTAGCTGCAAATTTGGGTGTTCTGTGCATCTTCCCTTACTTCATATCAGCTGGATGCTTCACTCTCAGCTCTAGCCCTCTGTGGCTATGTCTTTGTCTGTGGGCTCAAGTGCCCTCAGGTCTCACCACACTTTTGACCAACCAACCCTTCTTCTTCTCTCTCTCATCTCCAGGTCAACAGAAATCTATGGACCGTGGTTGAACTCAGCCCATTTCTTCATTGTTGTCTTTCTCCCTCTTCCACGCACCAGTAGACCAATGTGGTCGTCAGCAAGCTTACATGCCTGCTCATGTGTTCCCTTTGAGTTTCAGTCTTGGGGGGGGGTGGGGGTTGTCCTGAAGGAACTTGATTATTTGCCTTGATGGCTTCCCAGCAAACAGTTTGCTTATTCTTGTAGTAGCCAGTCATCCTGCCATTTTTGTTTTGGGTTTTTCCTGATTATCTTTCTTTGAAGATGTATCTTCTGTCACTCCAGCTGTTCCAGGCTGGTCTGTTTTTCCTTTCTATTGGGAATGTCTCACTTCAGAAGGTTCTGGATGGGGCTCAGGATTCCACCTAAGGTCCTATACACCGCAAGGCTCTGCAAGAGGCCGATCACTGGGCAAGTTACTAGTATCTTTGAATGATTTATGGCAGAGTTATGTCTGGGTTCCTTCCATGTAATCCATGAGGAAGAGGGAGATGTTAATCTCTAGTAAGTGCCAGAGCATCTCTTTCAGCATGCTGACTCTCTTTCCTCTTAACCTATTTTATCTCTTCCTTTTTACACTTGGGGTCTACATGATGGAGCTAAAGAAGATTTATTCTGTATCTTGCTTGAAGTCAGGGGAGCCACCTGTTCTGCATTGCTGTTGGTGTTAAGTGCCATTGAGTTCTGACTAATAGTGACCCTGGATAGGGTTTATGAGGACTGATGGTGAGCTTAACCACCCACTGACCTTTCAGTTCAAACTGACCGTGCAGTACAGCACATAAACCCACAACACTATACCAGGACTCCTTTAGTAGCATTAAAAGTAGCATATAATAAAGATATCTTTCGTTATCTTCTTGCTCCCTAAAAGAATGTATTAAATAGGATATTTACTAAAATGGATGGAGGTTTGTGCTTATTTAACTTTTTTGGAGATAAGTACACTTAAAGGTTTCCCTTTTGTTTTTGGCATAATGAATATTGTTACAGAAAACAAGACAGGACTTGCATTTCATAAAATTCATGATAGACGTTGTCTTAGTTCTGAGGTAGTTATATATACACCCCTACGACTATGTGGGATCTCAGGAAAAGGAGCCTTGGCCTTCTGTAAGTGAACAGGGCTCGGCTGTCAGGAAATTCTGAGATTAGGTGGAAACGGAGATACATGGAGCCTTGATGTGCCGCTGTAGGCACTGGACTGCTAACCACAAGGTCAGCAGCGCAAACCCACCAGCCCCTCTTGGAAGCCCTATACAACGTTGCTTTTAGTTGGAACTGACTCAGTGACATACAACAACAGGATTATATGTACCCATTATGATCTGCCTTATCTATTAGGTAGTCATTAGCCACAGGTGGCTATTTATTTAGAACTAAAAAATAAAAAAAAATGTAAAATTCACTTTAGTTGAAGTATGTGTCCAGTACTCTGTAGCCTTATGCTGCCACGTTGGGCAGTGCCAATATAGGCCCTTCCATCACTGGAGAAAGTTATATTGGACAGTACTGTAGTAGACTGGACATTTATAAAAGGGAAAGAAGCAATGAAAGAGTAAGATACTAAAGACCTGATTTCTACCCTTTGTTCCACAACACAACTTTCCCTGTGTTCTCGTACTCAAGTAAAGTACAGAAAGCATCATTTTGAGTATCATCTATTTGACCTTGTTTCTGTTGTTTTTAACACTTACTTCTTTTTCTCAGGCTGGCAGTGATGGTGAAAGCATAGGAAACTGCCCTTTTTCCCAGAGGCTCTTCATGATTCTTTGGCTCAAAGGAGTTGTGTTTAGTGTCACAACTGTTGACCTGAAAAGGTAAGACATGTTTGCAGTTTGTGATAGACTTAAGTTGAAAGTATATACTGTACTGTCTTTTCAGTTTGATCTGCTCCCTGTCCCACCTTTCAGATACATTAAAGTTCAGCTGATTATGGAAAAGTTTAATTTTGCTGAAGAACAGTTAAAAAAAACAAAACAAACAAAAATAGTACAGTGACAAGTAATTGCCCAAAACCCAAGCTGGTCTTTAGAAGAGGATGTGGAACAAGGGATATTATTGCTGATAGATCTTGACTGAAAGCACAGAGTCCTAGGAAGATGTGTACCTGTGTTTTATTGACTGTGCAAAGGCAATCAATTGTGTGGATCATAACAAATGCTGAATAACATTGCAAAGAAAGGGAATTCCAGGACACTTCACCGTGCTCATGCCGATCACTACACATAGACCAGGGAAAACATGTGGATTGAAATCATAAAAGGCGTGCATCAAGATTATCTTTTCACCCTTCTTATTTGATATGTATACAGTGCAAATAATCCAAGAAGGTGGGTTATAGGAAGAAGAATGTGTTACCAGAATCAGAGCAAGACTGATTAACAGCCTGCAATACACAGACGACACAATCTTGCTTGTTGAAAGTGAAGAGGACTTGAAACACTTATTAATTAATATTGAGCATTACAGCCTTTAATATGGATTTGTACCTCAATGTAAAGGAAAACAAAAAGCCTCACAATTGGGCTAGTAAGCAGCATTATGATCAGTGGAGAAAGGATTGAAGGAGTTAAGGATTTAATTTTATTTTGATTCACAATCCCTGTCCATGAAAACAACAGCTAAGAAATTAAATGATGTGCTGCATTGGGCAACTCTGCTGTAAAATAACACTTAGAAGACTAAGGTGCACCTGACCCAAGCCATGGTATTTTCAATTGTCTTATTTGCATGCAAATACTGAATTTATGAGTTTGAATTATGGTGTTGATGAAGGTAAATATACCTTGGACTGCCAGAAGAATTTACAAATCTATCTTGGAAGAAGTAGGAAAGAACTTCAAAAACTTCTTGGAGAAATTCCATTATCTTTTAATTCCGTTTTTCCTTGAACTTGAAGTCTCCTGGTATAGCCAGGGAGCCCTGGTGTGGTACTGTAGGATAAGCACTGGACTGCTAACTGCAAGGTCAGTATTTCAAACCTACCAGCCGATTCTTGGAAACCTTATAGAGGGTTGCTATAAGTCGGAATGATTGGAAGGCACTTAAATAACAGCGGCCAGAATGTTCCTTAGAAGGGAGGATAGAAAGATGACTTCTCATGTTCTTTGGGAGTGTTATCAGGAGGGACCAGCTCATGGAAAAAGACATCTTGCTTGTGAAAGTAGAGGGTCAGCAAGAAAGAGGAAGACTTTCAACAAGATTGACAACAGTGGTTGCAACGGTGGGCTCAAATGTTAGCAATGATTCTGAAGACGGTACAGGACCAGGCAGTGTTGCTATGAATTGGAACTGACTGAACAGCACCTAACAAGTACTGTGGATAATTCACAATGGCAGTGAGTAGTCTTGTGGCCACTCAAGTCTTTTTAGGAACTTCTTATGTGTTTAATTTTGTGTGTTTACATTTCTTGTATTTTTACCTTAAATTTACCAGAGTAGTACCAGGAGCTAAAATTTAACATTAACCCAAAGAACTCTTTGAACTTTCCATTATGAACATGGAGCTGGGAAGTACTTCCTAAGTAGATAACATGTGATCTATGTAATCTAGATCATTAGAGATAAGAATGTGATTTTAGGAGACTCAATACCATCGATGCCTGTTTCATTCAATCTGCTTTTCAGGGATTTCCTTGAGTTTTCTGTGACATGATTTTAATCATATTTGGTTAAATGTTAGAGTAAAACAAGAGCAAGTATCCACTGCTCTGTGAGAGATCTTGTAGGTGGAAGAGTTGTTTCTAGCTTTCCCTTCATAGTGGGAAGTGCTGAGAAGAGCAAACACGTCTAAGGTGAAGAACATTTATACTTAAATAAAACAAGTTAAGGAGTCACAATTACTGTATGGTCCTTGGATGGTGCAAATGGTTTATTAGTTGTTGAATGGTTTGCAGTTTGAACCCACCTAGAGGCACCTGGTAAAGAGCTCTGGTAGCGTAGTGGTTATGAGTCGGGCTGCCATCCTCAAGGTCAGCAGTTCGAAACTACCAGCTGTTTTACGGGAGAAAGATGAGGCTTTCTGTTCCTGTAAAGATTTATAGCCTTGGAAACCGTGTGCAGGGTCACTATGAGTTGGAACTGACTCCACGGTACTTAACAACAACAACAAGAGGCACCTGGTGTGGCACTGTGGGATAAGCACTAGAGTACTAGGTCTGTTTGAACCACAAGATTGGTGGTTCAAACTCAACCAGCCGCTTCTTGGAAACCCTTTATAGGGTTGCTATGAGTCGAAATGGACTCTATGGCACTTAACAACAACAAAGAGGCACCATAGAAGAAAAACCTGATGATCTGCTTCCACAGTGATTAACAGCCAAGAAAACCTATGGCTCTCAGTTGTACTCTATTTTAAGAATGATGTGGGGCAGGTTTGACCTCCTCTAACTTCACAAACGGGGAGGAGAATCAAGATAAACAGACCAAGGCTGAGTCTTCGAGGTAGAGATCAAACATACCTCTTCTCTCCAGCTCTTTATCAATTCTGATACCAACCCTCCCTCCCATGGCAATCTCTACTTCCCTGCTGGGGTCCAGAATGTATTGTTACAGTCACACGATCTCACAGACACTACTCATAATTGTGGGGTTATTAGGGAAGTCACAGGTTACAAATTGGGATCAGGATCAACTGGGAAGTAATAGGAACATCTCAGGATGCAGTTGCTCAGATCAGGTCAGCATCTACTGAGCTGTGCCGGTAGACAGATCTCACTCTGACCCTTGACGTCTTGGCTTCTGCCCTGCTTGGGTAAGTGCGATTTTTTGATTAAGTGCCCAGAGGTTGGTGCCCAGAAAGCCTCCTGTCCCAAGGCGTTCAGCTTTCTTGCTCCATGGCTTGGAAGTCCACTGTGCCATCTCCTGCAGGTCTCCTGACTCTGGTGTGCAGGGATCCTGGCCCAAAGGATGCACTGTGCTCTTGCTTCGTTTTGTTTCTGGAATGGCTCAATTTAGCCTAGTGGGTCGTCAAAACTGAACAATGTCCTAATTAGGGTTTCAAGTACCTTATTTACATTAAAAGTACCATGGACTGCCAGAAGAACAAACAAATCTGTGTTGAAAGAAGTACAGCCAAAATGCTCTTTAAAAGTCAGGATGGCAAGACTTTGTCTCATACTTCGGACATACTATCAGGAGGAACCAGTCCCTGGAGAAGGGCATCATGTTTGGTAAAGTGAGGAGGCTTTGAAAAACAGGAAGAGACCCTCAGTGAGATTACCAATGAGATTTACTGACACAGTGGCAACAGTGGGCTCAAGTGTTACAAAGATTTGTGAGGATGGCACAGGATCGGGCAGTGTTTCATTCTGTTGTGCATAGGATCGCTTTGAGTCAGAACCACCTTCATAGCACCTAACAACAATAGCAACAACACCTGTGCAGTGGTGTCATGCACCTTATTTATATTATTAGCATGCTATGCAATCTCCTTGGTGGGCCACAAGCACCTTGTTTGCATAGTGCCACCTCATCATTTGGTGGGAGTACAAAGATGATAACTGAAAGGGCTGTATTAAGTATTGACTGCATCACCGGGCCTCACCATGAGTCAGAATCAGTTCGACAGCAGTTGCTTTGATTTTTAGTTATTTGCTACCAAAGAACATCTAGGATTTGGCAGTAGGAATGTGTTATACTTGGCATTCTGCCACAACATGGTTTTACGGTTTAACTTTTAAATACATAAAGTTATGAATTGGGAGCGCAGTGGCTCTAGACGATAAGCACTGGACTGCGAACCACAAGTTGGCGTTCAAGCCCACCAGCTGCGAGAAAGATGAGGCTTTCTGCTCCCGCAAAGATTTACAGCCTTGGAAACCCTATGCAGGGTCACTATGAGTTGGAACCAACTTGACAACACTTAACAACAATAACAAAGTCATGAATAGTGTTCAAGAGAAAATACTGATAAGCCAGCAGCTAATTGGTGACAAAATTCTTGTTTGTTATCTCTCTGTGGTCAGCACATACCAAGAGTTACAGGTGGTCATACTCTGGGGTCTCGATCAGTTCCTTAAGATTTGTTCTTTACTTAACTGCCAGTGCCACATATTTGTGATTCTGTAAACTTGAAAACCTTTATTTATTGAAAATGATACTTATGAATATAAGATAAACTTTTGGGGATAGTAAGAGTTAAAGTTGTAGGCTCTTGGAAAGACATTAACTGGTTCATGTTGGGCAGAACTGTAGTATGAATGAAACAATTCATGGAATTACCATTCTGTTACTTACTGTTTTTTTCCTACATGTATTCACAAAGGAAGTTTCCCCAACATAACTGCTAAAAATAGACTGTGCATTCAGACACACACCCTAACTGTGCCCTAAAATACATGGATTTCTCCTGTGCCCATTTTTGGCTTGGAGCAAGTGAGCTGAGTGCCATGCTTTGAAAAAGCCTTCTTTGAACAGCTTACTACAGTGCTTGATTGTGGTACATACCAGTAATAGTGCCGTAAATAATGTGATTCTGTGGTTCAGAAAAGAAAGGGAACCCACTAGGGTTATTTCAGAGTGGTCTGTTTTTACTTTCCAAAGTAGGTATGAAATATCCATACCCATATTTAGAAAATGTTGCCATGCAAAGAAGATACATGCTTATTTTCTAGGGTTTTAAGTAAAACCAACACTTTAAAAAGCAATTATAATTGGAGGCTGTTTTCTTAAGGGGAGAAAAATTTTAGGTCACCAGTCTTAAAAAATTGATACTGAAGGAGGAAGTCTAAGGTGTATTGAAGGAATTGGCAAAAAACAAGGCACCAGGAATTGATGGAATAAAAATTGAAATCTTTCAAGAAAGTGAGATGGCACAGGAGGCACTAACTCAGCTATGCCAGGAAATTTGGAAGACAAGTATCTGGCCGACTGATTGGAAGAGATCCATATTTGTGCCCATTCCAAAGAGAAGTGATCCAACAGAATGCGGAAATCATCAGACAATCTCTTTGATATCCCACACGAGTAAAGTTTTGCTAAAGGTAATACAGAAATGGCTACAATCATACATTGACAGAGAACTTCCAGAGGTTCAAGCCAGATTCAGAAGAGGCCGTGGAATGAGGGATATCATTGCTAATGTGCGATGGATCTTGGCTGAAAGCAGAGAATATCAGAAAGATGTTTATCTATGCTTTATTGACTATGCAGAGGCTTTCGATTGTTTGGATCATAACAAGCTATGGACAACATTGTGAAGTATGAGTATAACAGAACACTTAATTATGCTCATGAGGAATCTTTACCTGGACCAAGAGGCAGTTATTCAAACAGAACATGGGAACACTGAATGGTTTAGAATTAAGAAAGGTGTGCCACAGGGTGATATTCTTTCACCATACTTATTCAACCTGTCTGCTGAGGAAATAATCCAAGAGGCTAGGTTACATGAAGAAAAACATGGCCTCAGGATTAGAGGAAGACTCATTAACAGTCTGCGATATTCAGATGATACAATCCTGCTTGCTGAAAGTGAAGAGGACTTAAAATACTGATGAAGATCAAAGAACACAGCCTTTGGTATGGATTGCATCTCAATGTAAAGAAAACAAAAATCCTTACCACTGGACCAATAAACAACATTCTTATCAATGGAGAAAAGACTGAAGTTATCAAAGACTTCATTTTTCTTGGCTCAACCATCTACATTAATGAAAGAAGTAGTCAAGAAATCAAATGACGTATTGCATTAGGCAAATTTGCTGCACAAGACCTTTTTAAAGTGTTGAAGAGCAAAGATGTCAGCTCGAGTACTAAGGTGTGCCTGACCCAAGCCATGGTATTTTCAATAATCTCATATGCATGTGAAAGCTGGACAGTGAATAAGGAAGACCGTAGAAGAATTGATGCTTTTGAGTTATGGTGTTGGAGGAGAATATTTAAAGTGCCATGGGCTGCCAAAAGAACCAATAGATCTGTTTTGGAAGAAGTGCAGCCAGAGTGCTTCTTAGAGGCCAAGATGGCCAAACTTCGTCTCTCATACTTTGGACAAATTGTCAGGAGGGACCAGTCATTGGAGAAGGATATCACATTTGGTAAGGTGGAGGGTCAGAGAAAAAGAGGAAGACCCCCAGTGAGATGGATTGGCCAAGTGGCAGCATCGATGGACTCAAGCGTGGCAACAGTAGTGAGGTTGGCCCAGGATCGGGCAGTGTTTCGTTCTGCTGTGCATAAGGTCGCTATGGGTTGGTACTGACTCAATGGCACCTAACAACAACAACAAGTCATAAAAATTCTTCTGAAGGGCAATGAAAAAAATATAAATTTTTTTTACATGATATACTGCATTCTCTTCTTCTCCAGCCTCTAGTCATCAACTTCTCCTTTAGAGAGATAACTGCCTTTAAGTTTGATGTTCATCCTTCCAGACATCTTCCTATGAACTTAAATGTTGAAATATAAAAATAGTCTAGAACTAGATTCCAATAGAAGGTACTCTTAAGAGAGTGAACATGGCTTAAAAACAGTGTAAAATAGAGCTGTCAAGGAGAAATAAAACACCCTGTGATAATATTTCTTTAATTTTAAAACATTAAATCTGACTGTTTTAGAAAGCTGTGTGGGAGCAAATGTCCCTGGGGCTTATTTCTTGCTTTTCCTGGTAATTGACTAATTCTTCAGTGAAAAGTACTGATGCTAGAACAAATCAGTGGAGAGCAGTAGACCTCTCCTGAGAGCTGTTATAGCAGCCCACTCTCAGCTCTGAACAAATGAAGGCTTCATGACATTCTATCTGCAAGAACAGAATCTATAAGAATGAATTCTGCCATTGTGTGACAAGTTCTCTTTGAATCTCAGTTGGTGTTAATGGTTATGCTATTGGCATCCATACCTCCCTTGTGAGGTTTTGAACAATCTCAATTACTTGCATGCCAGTTCAGCCTTAATGCTTTTGTTGAATCATTTCTAAATATATTTTTGTTCATGCTACACTTGTATTAGAAAGCTTTGAGATTAAAAAAAGTGGCAAGGCTTCAGAAGGAGTTTAGATTTACTTCTAGTGCTGTTTGAATAAAATGTTAAATGAAAAATATTATTAAGATAATAATAGAAATTGATTAGAAAGTTATTTAATATCCACCGTCCTTGCAATTTGACAACTTTTCCATCTAGAAAGTCAAAAATATTCCATAGCAGAAAGATCCTTCCTTAATTTTTATATCCCAGCTGATTGCTAGTAACTGCACAATGCCATGGAAACAGAGCCAGAATGGAGTTGATTGTATAACTTGTAGACATGCAGAGTCCCATACAAAATTTTCATTAAGAACAATTAAAAATAATTAATGATTGACCTCAAGACAAAACTTTAATATGACTTCAGGAATTGCTGTTGTTTAAACTGTACATGGATGATTTCTTACAAGAGTGTTAACACCAGGGGCAAACAAATTCAGCTAAACTGGTGTAGCACTGTAGGGTAAGCACTGGGCTGCTAACCACAAGGTCAGTGGTTCAAACCCACCAAACTGCTCCTTGGAAACCCTATGCAGAGTCAACTATGAGTTGGAATCAACAGAATTGTTTGACTTGGCAGTGACTTTCAGGAGAGCAATTTTGACTGGAATTTTAAAAGTTCAAAGATTACCTATGAGCAATAGTTTTGGGTTGGTCATTTCAACTTTTGATTCCAGAAACCCTGAATTCCATGTGAATTACAAATTCTGTCCACTTGTAGATGAAAACACTAAATTTGGAACCTATTTAAAGATGTTATCACGTTATACAATAGGGAGTAGCCATGGTATTGTAGAAAGTAACAGGAGTAGGAACCTGGTTCTTTGTGGGTAGGGTCCTGTTACTGACTTCACTGGGACGTTTAGTACCAATATCCTCTAATTTAAATTCCACGAAAAGGAGGTGGAAAAACAAACATTTCTTCTGTATCCACTATGAACTAGACACTGTTGAGGGTACTTTCTGCTACTCTTACCAAACCATTTTCAGATGTGCGTTTGCATAGAATTCCATGCTTCCTCTCACCAGTGTCATATAGCCTTCTTGGCTAACAGGTCTTTGACGACTGCCACTGTCTTTATTATACCCCAAAGTTCCCAAATCAGAGAGCAGCAGTTTTAGACTACAGACAGAGCTTAGTTAAACCTGTAAGTGTCCCAGTTATAAACCTGAAAGAAGAGAGTAGTAGGAAAATAATGAGAGAGACACACACAGTGAGACTTGGATATGTATGGCTGGATGTGGCTATATATTGTCTTATATGTGGGGATAAACTCTGTTGGTTTTGAGAAATGGGGATAGATATGACAGCCGTTAGTCTTTTGGTTTTTAATAGTAAAAGCAATTCAGTGTTGCTATTGTTAAATGCTGTTGAGTCAGTTTTGCCTTATATAGAGACCTGTATAGGGTTTCTGAGGAGGGGCTGCTTGGTTTGAACCTCTGACGTTCAGGTTAGCAATCAAGTGTGGAAGACTACTCATAAAATGTTTGGGAAATGACTGTTTTCATTCTCCCTTTCCCACTTTAAATACAGAAATGATCTCATCCTTGGCATTGTCAGTAAGGATTTCCTTTCTTTTCAAATGTAAACATACCATTTATAACTTACTGCAGGAGCAAAGACCCATATCCAGGTTGTCATAATAATGAATAATGGTGTAAAGTTTTGGAAGATACATTGTCATAGTTTAAACTTTAATGATTTTGTAATGGTATAAAGCTTTATCATGGAAATATGAAATGGATAGTTCTGCACATCTTAAATGGTTACTTATAAACACAAAACAAAATCTGATTTCCACATAGTCTTCTGATAATATTGCCTTCATTATCATTGTCTCTAGTTCCACTTTTCTGAGAAACAGTATTTAGCAAATTGAGAAATCTGTTGATTTCCAGGAAGATCTTCAGTAATCGCATGAATGACACATGCAGGGAGACGCAGTGGGATGGCACAAGCCAGTCTTTTAGGGAACCCCTCCCTTTCCTGTTGCTCATCAGTCAGGAGTGTAAGATTCAACTCTTTCTCATTATAAAGCTGACTTGAACTAGTTGTATCTCGTATAATTCAAGATAGATGTATATCATATGTGTATTTCAGAATTAGATGTGTAAGTGTGTGTCTGTGTATTTGTGAGAAGTTTGCTGCAACATGTTTGTTTCAGATGATTTAAATCCTGTTGAGGTCACTAAGAGCTGAATTAGAAAAATTGGTTGCTAGTGAATTATTACTATTATCACCATAAGTCCCATACTAAAGCCTGCTAAGAGTTACAGAAATTGGAAAATGATTAATCTGCAGGTTGACATTAAATATGCAAACATTAGCTATTACAGAAAATTTAATAAAAATCAGTAAAATCTTTTGATTAAAGTGGGATGAGTATACTAATGCTTAGTAATTGAGAGTCTTGTGTGTTTGGGTTATGCATCATTTGACTTTTATTACTAACCAGGGGAGTGTGATGGCACCATACGATAAGCACTGTATTGCAGATCACAAGGTCCCCGGTTGGAGCCCGTCAGCCACTCCATAGGAGAAAGATGAGGCTTTCTGATCCTTTGGCGGTTTAGTGGTGGTTATGTGCCATGGAGTCGGTTCCGACTCATAGCGACCCTGTACAGGGTTTCCGAGGCTGTAAATCATTATGGGAACAGAAAGCCTCATCTTTCTCCCGTGGAACAGCTGGTAGTTTTGAAATGCTGACCTTGCGGCTCGCAGCCTGATTCGTAACCACTATGCTACCAGAGCTCCTTTTTGAAAGTTTAAAGCCTTGGAAATCCTACCCAGGGTTGTTATGATTCAAAATCAAGTCCACGGCACTTAACAGCAACAACTAATAGTTAAACCAGAATACAGCAAATCTAGTAAAAATTAATTAAATTGGTTTGAAACAAACACTGGATTCTGTGATGGTAACTTTTTTGTGTGTATCTGTATTCTCTTCATATGCATGAATTAACTTTATATGACTTGAAAATCTTCACCTTTGTTATGGATTGAATTGCATCCACTAAGTGTGTATTACAGTTCCTGGCTTCTATGCCTGTGATAGCGTAGTGGTTACAAATCGGGCTGCTAACTTGAAGGTCAGCAGTTCGAAATTGCCATCGGTTCCGCAGGTGAAAGATGAGGCGTTCTGCTCCCGTAAAGATTTACAGCCTTGGAAACCCTGTGTAGGGTCACTATGAGTCGGAACCAACTCCACGGTACTTAACAACAACAACAACATGCCTGTGATGCTGTGAGTTAGGCATGAAACTGCAAGGTTGTTGTTGTTGGTGTGCCTTGGAGTCGATTTTGATGTATAGCAACTCTGTGCATAGCGTTTCCGAGGCTGTGAATCTTTATGAGAACAGGAAACCTCATTTTTCTGCCATGGAATGGCTGGTAATTTTGAACTGCTGACCTTGAGGTTAGCAACCCGACTCGTAACACATCGCTGCCAGAGCTCCTTAACTGCAAGGTTGGTGGTTCAAAACCACCAGCTGCTCCACGGGACAAAGATTTGCAGTCTCAGAAACTGTATAGACTCAGCTCTATGACAATGAATTTTATTTTTTTAAATGCCTGTGGTAGGAGCCCTGGTGGAGTAGTGAGTTAACACTGGGCTGCTAACTGCAGGGTTGGTGGTTCAAACCTACTGGCAGTTCCGAGGGAAAAAGAGGAGGCTTTCTGCTCCTATAAAGATTTATGGTCTCAGAAACCCTACACAGGAAACCCTACACAGAGTTGCTTGCTATGAGTTGGGACTGGCTCCACAGCACACCACCACAACAGGGACACTATGAATCAGCATGGATTATTTATGCCTGTGGTTATAATTCCATTTGGGAATGAGTTTTCTTTGTTATGTTAATAAGGCAGGTAACATGGATTTCTTTTGAGATATTTTGTTGTTAAGTGCCATCGAGTTGGTTCGGACCCACAGCGACCCTGTAGAGGGTTTTCAAGGAGAATTCTCGTAGCGTAGTGGTTACGAATCAGGCTGCTAATCTCACTGCCAGCAGTTTGAAACTACCAGTTGTTCCCCCGGAGAAAGATGAGGCTTTCTGCTCCGGTGTAAAGATTTACAGCCTCAGAAACCCTGTAAGGTTTGCTATGAGTCAGAACCAACTCTGGCATATAATGTTTTTGTTAAGTGCCGTCAAGACAGTTCCGACCCATAGCGTCCCTGAACAGGATTTCTGAGGCTGTAAATCTTTACGGGAGCAGAAAGCCTCATCTTTCTCCCGTGGAGCAGCTGGTAGTTTTGAACTACCGACCTTGCGGTTTGCAGCCTGATTCATAACCACTACGCTACCAGAGCTCATAATAACAACAACAAATAGGGTTTCCAAGGAGCAGCTGGTGAGCTTGAACCACCGACCTTGCAGTTCAGACGACTTTGCAGTCTGGCACATTAGCCTACAGGGCCACACCAGGATTTATATCACCAGTAAATATAAGAAGAAAGAGGCCACACCATATGGTAATTTCCAAGGAATCAGTAAACAAGCTGAAGAGACAAGGACCTTCCTCCAGAGTGATCAAAGAGAACCTTCCCTTAGAGCCAGCACCCTATATTCAGAACTTCTAATCACAAGGTCAGTGGTTCAAACCCACCAGTCGCTCCATGGAAAACCAATACAGGGTCATTGTGAATCTGAGCCAACTCGATAGCAAACAAAAACAAACATGGAGAGAATAATTTTCTGGTTGTTAAAGCCATACATTTAGGGTATTTCTGCCATAGCAGCACTAGATAATTAAGATAACCTTCAAGTGGAAGTTTATTTAAATTCTGTATTTGTGAGCCACAAAGTGGGCAGTTCAAACCCACCAGCTGCTCCTTGGAAACCCTATACAGGGTCACCATGAGTTGAAACCGACTCGATGTCACTTAACAGCAGCACCCCCCACCACCACTAGTTCCACCTTCCCTAACTGAGTCACCCAGTTCACATAGGTCACCATTAAGAGCCAGTTAGTTCCGAGGTCCTCAGGAATCTATACCTGTGCTGGACTTATTTTTTTAAGCCTTTTAAACTTCATTGTTGTTAAACTTTTAAACTTCTTTTATTAACCCTACAAGATTACTCCTTATGGTTCCTTTGCCCTTCTGTTTCATTTCTTTTTGTTTCCTTTTCTTCATCTAGAAGAGAACGAGTAATTTATGTAATCTAAAATGTTACTATGGTGCTTAAAATTTAAGAAACGAAAGTAACAAATATCTGTGCTATTATCTCAAGGCATGAATTCTATACCCTGCTTTTATTGACTGTTACTAAAGTGAGATTAAAAAAACACTTGAATGAATTGTTGAATATTTATTGAAAAGAAACCAAAGGTATCATGAAATCTTTAACCACTGCCTATTGGTTCAGTTTCATTTATCTCAAGCAGCAGTTTCTGTAATGTTAAGTTTCTGTGAAGCGTCTGTAAAGTGAATCTTTGTAGGTCAAACAAAACATCTGAGACCTTAAAGTGCCAGGTGAGACCTAGAAGTTGAAGAATCTTAGACTCTATTTGATGGATGACTTGATATAGCTGTAAGCTAATCACTTCACTACTAGAATTTGCCTTTTTTTTGGCCACCAATTAATGATGCCTAACCTGCTAGGAACCATCAAACTCAAATAGAGTTTGTCTTATTTCCTGTGTAACGCTTTGTTAATATGATACTAAAAGCAGTAATGTCTTTCATTTGCATAATTTTGTTTAGTTCACTTTTACCTATAACATTTGATTTGATCTTTACAGGTGTGTTGTTGTTAAGTACCGTGGACAACAGATCTTCAAGATCCATAGGACAATATAGATGTGGAAACTAAGACACAAAGAAGTTGTGGTTTAATTAGTAACATAGTCTGTAAATTGGCAGAATTACTTGGTTTGGTACTTCAACCAGGTCTTTATAATTTAATCTTTAGTTCTTCTCTACCATGCTAGCTTTTTTTGTTCAGAGAGCTATCATAATTAATTATAGAAGTAATAACTGTTCTTTATGGCTGCCCCTCCCCCTCAAATATTGATCATTTTAAAGCTTTGGTTCCTTTCTTCCTTCCTCTTTACTCAACCCCCTTTGCTTATGGGGAAAAAAAATTCATAAAAAAGAGATTCATATGATCACCTTACATTTAGGCATTAAATTTGAGCGCTCATTAACCTAAAAAATATTGATTATGTTTTACAACTTTGGAACGAGCAAATTGTTTTACAGATGTTCACAATTTGTTCATGATAAGATGAAAGAATACTCCTGTTAGTCCCTGTCCAAATCCATTTGAGATGTCTGCATTCCTATTTATTTTATACAGATTTTAATAGTGTGATTTACTTTGGTCAGATACTATTCTTTCTTAACTTTGTGCTACTTTGTTTTTGTCTTTTAACCTTTAAAAATTTAAAACGTTGGTGGTGGTATGCCGTGGAGTCGGTTCCGACTCATAGCGACCCTGTATAGGGTTTCCGAGGCTGTAAATCTTTATGGGAGCAGAAAGCCTCATCTTTCTTCCGTGGAAGGCTAATAGTTTCAAACTGCTGACCTTGAGGCTAACAGCCTGACTCATAACCACTACCCTACCAGAACTTCTTAAACACCAGCATTTGAAAATAAGCATATAGACTATAAATCGTTGTAAAGTGTCTGGATTCTAGATTGTGTACAACGTCTTCCTGAGTTGAGGAAATAAACTATAAGTGGGAACAAATGTGCATATGTAAGAAATTATTTGGGGTGTATGACTATAGTGGCAGACATGATAAAAAAGGAACAGAAGGAAGAAGCCAAATAAACCAGTGAAATGAAGAATAGAAAAGTATTAGTTCTAATTTGAAGTTGAGTTACTTACAAAAGTAACTGGACTCTTGTAGGCTTGCTTCATTATTTAAATAAATGTGGGAAGACCTCATTCAAATTTCATGTATTTCCATCATTTTTGTGTTAAATGTTCACATTTTTAGACCAAAAAAATGGTTCCGTGAAAGAATCAAACTTGAAAATAAAATCAGTCTTTGACTTTACAAGCCCGTGTTTCAAGCCTACGGTCCTGTAGAAGTTGATAGGAAACATGTTTTATTTTTCTTTGACTTGAGGAGATAGACTTTAGAACTTAGGGGTAGAGGGAGGATGCTGAGTTAGAAAACGAAATTTGAACTGATCAGGTAAGTTCATAAGCTTTTGTGCCTTTGGTTGGAATGCACTCCTAGAGGACCAGACACTATTCAAACAAAATTAGAAATACTGTGTGTGGATCAGGGAGGGGGAGGGAGGAGAGTGAGAGACTGAGAGAGGAAAAGAGAGAAATGAAGGAAAGAAAAGAATAAGACCGGGGAGCTGTAAAGCTGAGTGTCGTTTGTAGGGACATACTCTCTCGTGAAAACTTAATAAAAAGTTTTTCACCTTTATTTTATCCAAATTCTGTACATTTGTGGTCCTTAGGAAAAGAAGGAAGGAAACCTATAAACCTATAAGCAAAGTAAACATCTCTGTGGCTTAGATAGAGAATAGAAATCTAGGGAGTTCGGCTGAAGAGTGATGGACTCTGATATCAGAAGCAGCCAGAGGGCATAAAGTGGTCTGCTGCTTGGAAAAGCTGTGCATTAATGCTTGGTGTATGGTTTATGTTGAGCTGTGTAAATCCAGGGAAGTGGGAATATTTGGACTCCGCTGTGTAACAATTTTCTCTCCAAGCATGATGTCCTTCTCTAGTGACTGATCACTCCTGATAATTTGTCTGAAGTATGAGTGACTGTACTTCTTTCAACATAGCCTTTTGGCAGCCCATGATACTTTTTAATATTCTCCTCTAACACCGT
This sequence comes from Chrysochloris asiatica, assembly GCF_000296735.1. Lineage (NCBI taxonomy): Eukaryota > Metazoa > Chordata > Mammalia > Afrosoricida > Chrysochloridae > Chrysochloris > Chrysochloris asiatica. The sequence goes on along the minus strand of NW_006408565.1, from coordinate 13,223,290 downwards.
AACTCAAATGCATCAATTCTTCTACAGTCTTCCTTTTTCACTGTCCAACTTGTACATGCATATGAGGTTATTGAAAAAACCATGGCTTGAGTCAGGCGCACCTTAGTCCTCAAACTGACTTCTTTGCTCTTGAATGCTTTAAAGAGATCTTGTGCAATAATTTGCTCAAGTGTAATACGTTGTTTGATTTCTTGACTGCTGCTATCATGAGTATTGATAGTGGATCCAAGCAAAATTAAGTCTTTGACAACTTTAATCTTTTCTCCATTATCTTGATGTTATTTATTGGCCCAGTGGTGAGGATTAAAGCAGAAGACCCCCAATGAGATAGACTGGCACAATGGCAACAGCAGTGGACTCAAGCATAGCAATAATTGTGGGGTTGGTGTAGGACTAGGCAGTGTTTCATTCTGATGTACATAAGGTCATTATGAGTTAGTACTGACTCCATGGCACCTAACAACAACAACTTAAGAATCCCTCAGACTGCTTGTTCTCTTGGCGACAGGATCTATACCTAGAACACCAACGACCTGGTACTAGACCAGCGTTCCACAATGTCTACATGGAAAAACAGGCATGCCCTGGATTACAAACAAATTCTATTCTTAGCCTGTCAGAACATTGTGTACTGCTGGCCATGACAGGCTCTGGACAGAGTCAAAACAGTGGCTTGTAGGACGATGTAAAGTGAAGCTGGATCCATGTTTGCAGCCTCCTGCCTGGCCTGGGAGCCTGCTAGCCCCCATAGAGTCAGCGCTGGTCCGCTGATCTCCTGGCATGCTGCCATTGCCTTCTGGACTCAGTTTGAGGTGGTGCTGTGGGGTCCAGGGATGAGTGGGTACAAGGATCCCCACTACCAACAGTTGCAGGCTAAGTTGAGGAGAGACAGGGCACTTTTGGTCCCTTCCTGTGCATTGTCTCTGGGTTTGCACTCAAAGAAAGACACACTAGGGATTGGTCCATAACTTTGGGTTGTATGTAAGCCAGACCCTCGTAACCTGGGGACTGCATGTACTAGTCAGAGGAAGAGCACAGACAGGAGGAAATAAAATCAATACAAAATAGTACCACCCATTTAAGATAAGTTCTGTCAGCTGAATTTCAAACAATATGAAGAAAACTAGTAATAGGAAAGAAACAGAAATGACAATTTGGGATGACGTCACTTTAGATAATAATAACATGTGAGATATGCAAAATTTTTTAAAATTAGTTTGGGACCTACCACTGTTGACCATTCTGACCATGGATGCAATAAGTGGTCCTGGATAGAATGGGAGGAAATGTAGAGCACACGTCAAATTTATGAAAGAGGCCAGACTTAAGTAACCGGTAGAGACAAGAGGATCCCCGGAGACTATTGCCTGGAGATACCCTTTAAACTTGGAACTGAAATCACTCCAAGAAGTTCACCTTTCAGCTAAATAATTGATTGGCTCATAAAATAAACAAGGTCTCCTATAAGTACTGATCTCTTTAAATAATCATCTATATGAGAACAAATTGTAAATATTTACCTTGAGGCAAAGATGATAAAGGTAAGGGGGAGGCAGGGAAGCTAGGCGGATGCTGACACATTGTGAAAAATATAGCCAGTCTCACTGAGCAGTATATTTGGTGGTGGTTGTGTGCCACTGATTTCAGTTCAGTGACCCTGTATAGATTTTTTTCAGGCTGTAAATCTTCACGGGAGTGGAAAAAACCTCATCTTTTTCCCCGTGGAGTGACTGGTAGATTCGAACTACAAGCAGTATGCATAAAGACTGTTATTTAGGAGCTTAATCTTGGTGTCTATCATTCGTCTGTCCATTTTACGTGCTGTGTTGGCTGGCTTGTTGCAGTGATGCTGGAAGCTATGCTACCGGCATTTTAAAGAGGAACAGGGTCACCCATGGTGGACATGTTTCAGCTGAATTATCAGAATAAGACAGACTAGGAAGGAGGAGAGATGAAGTACTTCTGAGTGGTTAGTCACTGAAAACTCTTATGAATAGCAGAAGAACGTTGTCAGATACAGGCCAGAATATGAGCCCCTCGGGTTGACAGACACTCAAAATTTGACTGGGGAAGAGCTGCTCCTCAGAGTAGAGTTAACCATGATGACATGAATGGAATGAAGCTCTCAGGACCCACATTCGCTGATGGGGCACAACTCAAAATGAGAAATAGTCGCAAACATCCATTAATAATAGGAACATGGAATGTATGAAGTATGAATCTAAGGAAATGAGAAAGTGTCAGAAATGAAATGGAACACATAAAGATGGATATTGTAGGCATTAGTGAAATCAAATGGACGAATTAATGGCCATTTTGAGTCTGGCAGTCATATGGTATACTATACCAGAAATGACAAATTCAAGAGAAATGGTGGTGCATTCATTGTCCAAAAAAGAAAGAAATTCAAGATATATCTTGAAGTACAATGCTGTCTGTGATAGGATAATATCATATGCCTACAAGGAAGACCAGTTAACGTATGTATCAGCCATTAAAGTCAAGGATGATGAAATGGACAAATTTCCCCAGCTTCACTCTAAAACTGCTCAATCCTGTAATCAAGATGTATTGATAATTACTGGTAGTTGGAATGCTATGGTTGGAAACGAAGGGTCAGTAGGAAAACACGACCTTAGTGATAGAAATGATGCTGAGGATTGCACATGATAGCATTTTGAAGACCAATGACTTATTCATTGAAAATGACTTTTTTTTAATAACATGAAAGGCAACTATATACATGATTCACCAGATTGAATATGTAGGAATCAAATTGATTATGGTTCTGGGAAGAGACGGTGGAAAAGTTCAATATCATCAACTAAAACAAGTTGAGGGGGCAGACTGTGGAACTGTTCATATGTAAGTTCAGGCTGAAGCTGAAGAAAATTAAAACAAGTCCATGAGAGCCCAAATGTGAACTTAATAATATCCAACCTGAATTTAGAGACATCTCAAGAACAGAATTGATGCATTAGACACTAATGACTGAAGAGCAGAAGAGTTGTGGGACGACATCAGGAACATTATACAGGAAGAAAGCAAGAGGTCATTAAAAAGACAGGAAAGAAAAGACCAAAATGGATGTCAGAAGAGACTCTGAAACTTGCTTTTGAGAGAATAGAAGAAATGATGACATAAAAGAGCTGAACAGAAATTTTCAAAAAGGAAGCTACAGAAAACGAAGCAGTAATGCAGTGAAATGTGAAAGACCTGGAGTTAAAACAACAACAGAGAAGAACACGGTCAGCATTTCTTAAGCTGAAAGAACTGAAGCAAATTCTCAAGTTTCGATATGCAATATTGAAGGGGGAGACTCCTGGTGTGGCTCTGTAGAATCAGCACTGGACTGTGAACTACAAGGTCAGCAGTTCAAACCCACAAACTGCATCTCAGACTAGACAGCACTTAACAACAACAACACAAGCAAAATGTTGAATGATGCAGAAAGCATTAAAACAAGATGAAAGGTTGATGATCAGAGCTCAACGCGAAGAAGAAAGAAGAGGAAAAAAAGATTAATTTGATACAATTTGATGAACTCGAGCTACACCTATGGATGCAGTAGCTCAAAAAAGGGAACAAATCTTTACAAGCAAGGATCATTCCCACCCCTTGATACACAGAGTAGACAGAGATGGGCAACGTGGACATTGGCTACTCAAAATGGGGGTGGTGGTGGTGGCTACAAAGGCAAGAAGTGACTGGCTTACAAGCTTTCAAGAGGGAGCCTAGATCCAGAGGTTGTGGAGGAAGGTAGAATCGCCACTAAGTAGTATCCAATCGGCTTGGGCGGCGCTGATGAAAGGAAATGGGGATAAGTCTCTTGTGGTACAGTAGTGAATAATTGTTGTCAGGACTGACTGTGAGGGTTGGAAATGTAAAGGTAGAGGTTTTGTAGCAAAAGGAGGGAGTGGTTGATTTTGCAGTCCAGGAGCGGAGGTACCTGGGACTATCAAGGGAGAAGAACGGAGTGCGGGACCCTACCCAGAGAAACAGTGACTCCAGAGATGGAGGCAGAGACGATGACATGGAGAGATGGAGCGGCTTGGGAGACTCTAGACCCAGAGAGGGAAAGGGGCTTGTGTGTTGATGACCAGGGTGCAGGCTTGCAGGGTATACCCTTTGGTTGATTGATGATGCTTGGAGGGGATTGGTAACCATGGCAATGAAACGATATACGATAGGATGAATTCACAGTCAAACATTAAAAAGAAAAGAAAAGAAAAGAAAGGTATGCACAGGGTCATTGTACCAAAAAGAAATGGTCTATTCAACCATTTCAAGATTTAGCATATAATCAAGAGCCAATGATACTGAAGGAAGGAGTCCAACGTGCACTCAAGGCATTGGCAAAGAACAAGGCTCCAGGAATTAATGGAATGTAAATTGAAATCTTTCAACAAACTGATGCAGCACTAAAGACATTCACTCATGTATGCCAACTAATTGGAAGAGATCTCTATTTGTGCCTTTTCCAAAGCAAGGTTACCCATAGGAATGCAGAACCCATCGGACAATATAATTAATATCACACACAAGTAAAATTTTGCTGAAGACAATCCAGAAATGGTTGCAGCAGCACATCAATGAGGAATTGCCAGAAATTCAAACTGTATTTAGAAGAGGATGTTGAATGAGGGATGCCATTTCTGTGTCAGATGAATCCTGGCTGAAAGCAGAGAATACCAGAAAGATGTTTATTTGTGCTTTATGACTGTGCAAAAGCTTTAGACTCTGGACAGTGACAGCCAATGGACAACATTGTGGAGAGTGGGCATTCCAGACACTTAATTGAGCTCATAAGGACCTGATATATAGACCAAGAGGCAGTCGAACAAAACAAGGGGAAATTGAATGATTTAAAATCTGTAAAGGCGTGCACCAGAGTGGTATTCTTTTGCCATACAAGAAGCTGTATTATATGAAGAATGTAGCATCAGGATTGGAGGTAGACTCCTTGACAACTGCAGATGATACAACCTTGCTTGCCAAAAGCACTGTTGTTAAATGCTGTTGAGTTGATTCTGACCCAAAGCGACCCTGTATAGGGTTTCCGAGGAGCAGCTGGTGAGCTTGAACCACCGACTTTGCAGTTCAAATGACTTTGCAGTCTGATGCATTAGCCCACAGAGCCGCACCAGAACGTAGAGGACTTAAAATATTTACTGATGAAGATCAAAGACCACAGCCTTTGGTATGGGTTGCACCTCAATATAAAGAAAACAAAAATCCTCACCACTGAACAAATAAAAATAAACAACATCATATAATTGGGGAAAAGATTGAAGTTGTCAAAAACACCATTTTGCTTGGATTCACTACCATCATTCATGGAAACAACAGTCAAGTAACACATTGCAATAGGCAAATCTGCTGCCCAAGACCACTGTAAAGTATTTAAGAGCAAAGATGTCAGTTTGAGAACTAAGGTGCACCTGACTCAAGCCATGGTATTTTCATAAGCATATGAAAGTTGGGCAGTGAATAAGGAAGACCCTGTATAGGATTTTGGAGGAGTGGCTGGTGGGTTTCAACTGCCAATCTTTTGTTAGCAGTCCATTGTTTATCCTACAGCGCCACACCAGGACTGTCTCTTATAACTGTTGTTGTTCAGTGCTGTGGAGTTGGTTCCGACTCGATAATGCCTTGTATAGGGTTTTCGAGGAGCGGCTGGTGAGTTTGAACCACTCACGTTGCAGTTCAAACTGACCTTACAGTCCAGTGCTTATCCTATAGTGACATACCAGGACTCCTCTCTTATAATAGGATAATAATAAGATTCTTTGAAGTGATATATTGTCATATTGCTTTTTGTTCTTTTTCTATTTTGCCTTTTTAATACTTACGAAAAGTTTTAAACCTTATGCAACAATCCTGGTAATAGTATAATAAACTTACCTCTAAAGGAGCTCTGGTAGTGTAGTGGTTACGAACTGGTCTGTGAACCACAAGGTCAGCAATTCAAAACTACCAGCTGCTCCACGGGAGAAAGATGAGGCTTTCTGCTTCCGTAAAGATTTACAGCCTCGGAAACCTGTATTTCCGAGTTGATGACTCATTCCGTTACGAGTCGGAACTGACTCCACAGCACACAACCACCAAAGCCCTGATGTAGCAGCTTGCTAAACAAGCCACCTCAAGGGTGGCAATTCAAATCTACCAGTCACTCTCAGAAGTCCTGTGACGGTCACTATGAGTCAGAATCGACCCAACAGCACACAACAACGAACTCCCTCTAAACCTCAATTTCATTGCAAATACCTATTTTCAATAACATAAAAGGGAACTATATACTCTGGTAGCATAGTGGTTACGAATTGGGCTGCTAACCTCAAGGTCGGCGGTTTGAAACTGCCAGCTGTTCTGCGGGAGAAAGATGAGGCTTTCTGTTCCCATAATGATTTACAGCCTCGGAAACCCTGTACAGGGTCACTATGAGTCGGAACCAACTCCATGGTACATAACCACCATCATACAGCTGGACATTACCAGATGGAATATACAGGAATCAAATTGAATACATATGTGGAATGAGACAGAGGAGAAGCTCAATATCATCATCTAGAGCCAGGCCCTGACCCTATGTGGAACACACCATCAGTTGCTCATATACAAGTTCATGTTAAAGCTGAAGAAAATGAAAACAAGGCCAAGAGAGCCAAAATATGAATTTGAGTATATCTCACCTGAATTTAGAGACCATCTCTAAGAACAAATTTGATGCATTAGACCAGAGGACTTGTGGAATGACATTAAGAACATCATACATGAGGAAAGCTAAGAAGACAGTAAACAAAAGACCAAAATGAATGTCAAAAGAGACTCTGAAACTTGCTCTTGAACATAGAGATGCTAAAGCAACTAGAAGAAAGGAAGATGTAAAAAAGGGAAGCAAAAAATTTCAAAGGACAGCTCAAGAAGACAGAGTAAAGTATTATTATAATAAAATGTGCAAAGTCTTGGAGTTAGAGTATCAAAAGGAAAGAGTATGCTTAGCATTTCTCAAGCTAAACTGAAGCAAAAATTCAAGCCTCAGACTGCAATTTTGAGGATTCTATGGGCAGCAAAATACTCGGTCGGTGTTAAACCATTTCAAGAGGTTTAGCATATTTATTAATTCATTTAAATATAATAATAGCAAACCCATTACTTCCTATTAGTAACATTTTAAAATAAAAAGTATTTTCCATAGCAAACAAACCAGCAGAGTTTTACATTTTTTACGAAGCTGTAATGTCCTGGTGTGGTGCTGGAGAGTAAACATTGGGCTGCTAGCTGAAATGTTGGTGGTTCAAACCCACCAGTCGCTCCTCAGAACCCTATGGAGGGTCACTATGAGTCAGAGCCAACTCATTGGCACTTAACAACAAGAGCAGTGTCTTCTTTAATTGAAGGCAGTGGATTGACATTTTTGGTTTTGTATTAATTACATTATAATATCACATGCCAAGTAGCTTATGGAAAACCATGCTATACATGCTTGATAGAATGAGAAACGTAAATGAATCTATGCTTCTGAGAATAGTTTGAACCCTCATGGACCACCTGAAGGGGTCTGCTGGATCACATTATGAGAAGCCCGTACTGTTACACAGGCTTGAATAGAGAGGCTCAACTTTTTGGTAGGGAAAACTTCACATAGGTTCAGTATGCTTCATATATTATCATTAGACAAACTTGTCTACTTGATTCTGATTCCTGGTGATCATGTTGGACAGAGTAGAAACACCACACGGGATTTCCAAAGTTGTAATCTTTTTGGGAGCAGGCTACCTGCCATGTTGAATCACTGATCTTTAGGTTGGTAGTTGACTGCTTAACCAGTGCACCATTTTTTGTTGTTTTTAAAATATGGTGGAGTTGGTTCTGACTCATAGCAACCCTACTAGGGTTTCCAAGGAGCAGCTAGTGAGTTTGAACCACTGACCTTGTGGCTAGCAGCCCAGTGCTTACCTTGCAGCGCCACACTAGGTGTCCATTTTAATCATTGTTATTATTAAGTGCTATCAAGTCAGTTCTGACTCATAGTGACCCTGTTTAGGGTTTCCAAGGAGTGACTGGGGCGTTTGAACCGCTAACCTTGTGGTTCAAACCAACTTTGCGGTCCAGTGCCTTACCCCTACAGTGCAACACCAGGACCCCGTGTTATCAGTTAGTGTTGTTAAGGACTGTCCAATCAATTCTGACTCATAGCAACACTGAAAATAGGGTTTCTGGTTGTTGTTGTTAAGTGCCGTCGAGTCTGTTCCGACCCATAGCGACCCTGTACAGGGTTTCTGAGGGTGTAAATCTTTACGGGAGTAGAAAGCCTCATCTTTCTCCCGCGGAGCGGCTGGTAGTTTCGAACCGCTGACCTTAAGGTTCGCAGCCCGATTTGTAACCAGTTTGAATTGCCAACCTTGTGGTCCACAGTCCAGTGCTGATCCTACAGTACTATACCAGGACTTAGGTGAGCCATTTTGCATTTTAATAGGGCAATGTCAACATTCCTTGCTGTAACTACTTGTAAACATACTAGTTTCACCATATTTTCATGTTCTGTGGTATTTCCATTTCCAGTTTTTCCTAATTGATAGGAAAAAAGTCTTCTTTTGTTAGGCCCCCTAGTGGCCTAATCAGGTAGGAGACCCCAAAAAGATCATCAGGACTCGAGTTCGATGCAAAATCAAGAGGTTTATTTACCAACGCGCTGGGGTCCACCTTCACAGACTCCTAAAACCAGGAGACAAAGGCGACGTTTGCCAACGCGCTCGGGTCCACCCTCACATAGACTCCTGAAAACAGGAGCTGAGGGTGACCCCGACTCATTATACACACAAGTTTTTATAGGGTTTCAGGGGGCATAATTGCACAATACCATAGATACAGTTTCTGATTGGTTGACATTTGGCAAAGTATGAAATGTTACAGTTTAATTGGTGTTGGCATGAAGCAACCTTTTTAATCTATAAGCAGATGGGTTTTGGCAATTGCAAGTGTTTAGTGTTTAGGATATTGTCATTCGTCTGGGTCAGTCTGACCATTATGAATTTCTCAAGGATTATTTTAATATTGAGGGCTAACTGATTGACCTTGTCTCTGGAGGGAACTAAAAACTGAGGCCTAGTCTATTTAAAATGCTTCTTGAAGCCTGACTAAAGTTTGGTCAAGTAACTAGACAAAATCAGTAGGGCCTTACACTTTGTTTAGTTTTGAATTCTTTTGCTAACTGAATATTTGACATTTTATATGTGTTCACTTATATCTAACACTTTTTTTGTTGTTAAGTACCATGGAGTCGGTTCTGACTCATAGTGACCTTGTACAAGGTTTCCAAGGCTGTGATTCTTTACGGGAGCTGAAAGCCTCAACTTTCTCCCACGGAACAGCTGGTAGTTTCGAACTGCCGACCTTGGGGTTAGCAGCCCGATTTGTAAACACTACGCTACCAGAGCTCCTTTATCTATCACTTAGCAATTGCTTTTTATCCTATCTGTTACTACTGACTGCAAGGTCCACAGCTGCTTCCTGGGAGAAAACTGAGGCTTTCTGCTTCAGAAAGATTTACAGCCTCAGTAATCCTGTCTGGGGTCACTGGGAGTTGGAATCAACTCGATGACAGTGGGTGGGTTTGGTTTTTGGAAAGTTGAAAATGAATTTAGTCACGATCCTTATGCAGTAGAGATTTTAAGCCTTTCTTGCTCACCATACTATTTTGCCTTTCTCTCTGCTGTATTTTATACCCATTTCCTTCTGACTCACAACAACCTTATAGGATAAAGTAGAACTGCCGCCCAGGGTTTCTGATACTGTAAGTGTTTATGACGACAACAGACTACTGTATCTTTCTCCTGTGCAGTGACTGATAGGTTTGAGCTGTCAGCCTTTCAGGTATTAGCTGCTTAACCACTAGGATGCCAGATCTGTATTTTATATATGAAGTAGTTTTGTCACTGGTCACAAAAAGTGATGTTTTTCCTTGTAAATCTGGACTTCTGGAGAATGATAAGCAAGTTAAACTAGAATTTGGAATCATACAATTGAAAAGGAATCTCCTGCTCTTTCTTGTCTTACGTTGCAAAACCATGAAGAGAAACTCTGGCTTATCTAATTTTACACAGTGAGTTGAGACTAGAGACTGACTTTCTCAAGTATATTTATTTTACTTCTCATTCTACCACTGCTTCTTAGTACTCCGTAGCTTGAGTTTGGAATGAAAATGCAGGACTTTGTCTTTAGATTAAAATTATACTCTTAATTTCTCATCATGAATTGTGTGCATTATGGAGGTTTGCGTGTAATTATAGTACTATTGTAGCCATTGAACTCAGTGGGGAAGAAAATAATTGTTTTGTATTCATCTTGGTATATTTTAAAATTTAGAACCACTCTGAGGACTTAAAGAGTTGTTGCCTTCTTAATATAAAAATAATTAGATTTTGACCACTATTTTGCCTAACAGGAAGCCTGCAGACTTGCAGAACTTGGCTCCAGGGACCCACCCACCATTTATAACTTTCAACAATGAAGTCAAAACGGATGTAAATAAGATTGAGGAATTTCTTGAAGAAATCTTATGCCCTCCTAAGTAAGTATGAAACAAAATATGCTTGGAAGTATTGACCCTTAGAGTCCTTATCCTGAGAGTACTTAAATTTTCACAATGTTAATTAGCATGGCTAGGAGTCCCTTCTGAGGTCATTCATAATTAATGCTACATAAATGACAGGATTGGCTGGCACGGTGGGTTTTCAGCTAGGCCAGTTAGCCATACTAAGAAAAGTGGGGAGCTGACTAAGATGTGTGATAAAGGCAGGTTTGGGGACCTGTTATATAGGTCAGGAGAGGCTGATAGAAGGTCATAAGTCTCAAACTGAGGTGAGAGGGGAGCGGGGAAAGCCAGGTTCAAACTGAACGGAGCAGCTGGAATGCTTAAGCAGGAGTGTAGCTCAGGCTGTCAGACGATTTGCTGTCACGTCCAAGGAAATGGACTTTCCAGACTCTATCCTTGGGATTCAGGTTTTCTGTTAAATTAACTTTTTATGGTTACTCGAGTAAAGGTTTGTTTACAGAGCAGATTATCAATTTTACATTCAACAAATCATAACACTTTTCTTCATTACCATGAGCGCAATCCTCTCCACACACCATCAGTTAATAGTATTTACCTCTATTCACTTCAACTCTTGAACTCCGCCCTTTGTCTCCTGCTACCTTCATCTTTTCTCTGTTAACCTCCTTCTTCTTGTGTATTGCCTGTCCCATCACCCGCATTAGCATACGCTTTAGGTACTGTTATTGTTGTTGCTATGTACCGTGGAGTTGGTTCAGACTCATAACAACCCTGCACAGGGTTTCCGAGGCTGTAAACCTTTATGGGAGCAGATAGCCTTTCTCTTTCTCTTGTGGAACAGCTGGTACTTTTAAACTGCTGACAGTGAGATTAGCAGTCGGATTCATAACCACTATTCTACCAGAGCTCCTTAGGCCTTGCGTATTAGCCTACTTGGTTAAGGCTTTCAGAGTGCTCAAATAGTCCTTATAATATGAGGTACTTTTTAGGAGTAGATGAATTCTAAAGATAGCTACTTGAATTGCTAATAATGTTGTTTAGCATCATATTGTAATCTTGGCATAGGTTCAAAGCATCTTTGGTTTCTTTTAGCCTCTTTCAGGTTCACTGTCCTGAAACAGAAATGTTTTGTTTCAGTCTTTCCCTCTCATCCAAGTTACTTCTTGCTACTTACAACTAGACTTTTACAAAAAACTATCAGGTCCAGATAAATTTCCAGGAATAAGGTTGGTGAATCACTTACTCTCTCTCCCCTAGCACTATGGATACACCAGTGCGGGAGGCACAGTCCCTGCCCTCAGAAAGCACAGTCAAATGGGGGCTGGTGGGAGTAGGGGAGTGAGGGCAGTCGGAAAGGCTCTAGAGAACAGAGAGGTTTGAGTTTTGTTGGTGGTGGTGGTTATGTGCCATTGAATTGGTTCCAACTCATGGTGAACCCGGCACAGGGTTTCCGAGGTTGTAAACCTTTACGGGAGCAGAAAGCCACATCTTTCTCCAGAGGATCAGCTGGTAGTTTTGAACTGCTGACTCTGAGGTTAGCAGCCCGACTCCTAACCACTACTCTACCAGAACTCCTTGAGTTTTAGTAAAAAATAAAAATGGTGGCAGGTCAACCAAATAGGTAAAAAGCATTCTAAGCAGGAGAAACAGATATGTTTTTATAATACTGTTTATTTGTGGGGAGCTCTGCAGGTAGTTCAGCCAGTGAAATGGGGACAGGGTAGGCTGGCTGAAGTCCTAGAATGACACCTTTGACCACCACTAGCTCATCTTCTATTGTGAGCAAATCTGGTCTCTGCTTGAAATTTTGTATTAAGTCTTAAAAACTTTTTTAATGATAATTTGTATGTTTTAGGTGATAATTTACAAATCAGGTTAGGTTCCCCTTTACTAGTTTTTATAAAATTGTTCCATGCTGTTGGTTATAGTTTTTACAGTGTGTCAGCATTGTCTTTTTTCCATTCATTAATATAGCTTCCCTTATCCCCTGTCCTCCCATCGTCTCTTCTTTGCTTTTGGGTAACTATTGACAGTTTGATCTCATATAGATTACCATTTAAGGGGGCATATTACTCATTGGTGGCATTATTTATTTTATAAGCCAATCTATTATTTGGCTAAAAGGTGACCTGCAGAAATAGCTTCAGTTCCAAGTTCAAAGGGTATGTTAGGGCAATAGTTGGGGGTGGGATTCCTTTAGATGCTTATCTTTTTAGTAGGTCTGGCATTTTTTAGGAATTTGAGTTTGTGTTCTACATTTTCCTCCCATTCTTTCCAGGACTTTCCGTTGTATCTCTGGTCAGATTGGTAGTGGAGAGGTCAGGCCCCATCTAGTTATTCTGGTCTCAGGTTAGAAGAAGTTGTGGTTCATGTAGGTTATTGGTCCTGTGAACTACTTCTTCTTTGATCCATTGATTGCCTTCATTTTTTTTTGCTCATATGAGTAGAGACCAACAGTTGGTGTCTTCGATGGCTGCTTGCAAGCTCTTCCGACTCCAGATGTTATGTACCACACTCAGATGGAGCAGCGTTATCTTGGTGAATTACATTATGTCATTTGACTAAGTTGTCCCAAGAGTAAGCTCTAAGTAGTTTGATTCTGTAAATCTAGCCTGTAAGTTGTTTGGTATGTCTAGGGAGCCTGCGTAGCCATGTCTCCTAAGATTTCATTTCTTCAGACCTTTCTAATGCTATATTCTAAAAGCTTATTTCTATCCTCTGCCTGCCTTCCTGTCCTTCTTAGAGTCCCACACTTCTTTTATCTGTGCTTCCCTTCCATCCCCTTTAGCTGTATGTCCAGACCAACATTAATAAAAGTATCTTGACTTTCATCCCAGGCTGCATATATAATTTTGTTGTTGTTAAGTGTTGTCGAGTCTGTTCTGACTCATAGCAACTGTGTATAGGGGTTTCCGAGACTTTAAATCATCGAGGGAACAGAAAGCCTCATCTTCCTCCTACGGAGTGGCTGGCGGCTAGAACTGCAGACCTTGTGGTTTGTAGTCCAGTGCTTATATAGAATTGTTGTTAAGTGACGTCAAGTAGGTACTGACTCATAGTGACTCTGTACAGGGTTTTGGAGGAACAGCTAGTGGGTTTGAACTGCTGACCTTGTGTTTCCCAATCCAGTGCTGATCCTGTAGCACCACACCAGGACCAATAAATTGAAACAGGGATCTTTATGTGACGTACAAATCAAAGCTTTACGCATATCAGTAAGGAATGATAATGAACAGGCATTCAATTTATTGGAAATAATTTCTGAACCTCCTTGATCCCTTTTAGGAGTCCTGGAGGCACTGTCTGAGGGCAGGTTGGCAAACAGAGACCTGCCACTTACCACAGTTTTTGGTAGTTCAAACCCACTAGCTGCTCCTCAGGGAAAATGATGAGGCTTTCTCCCCACAATAAGAGTTTAGAGCCTTAAATTTTGTGCAAGGTTGCTATGAGTCAGAATCTGTCTGATGGCAATGATTTTGGGACCCTTTTTATTCTTAGAGTTTGTCAGCTTTGAGGGAAGTTCTCTATTTGCCAACTTGCCCTCAGACGTTAATTGAAAGTGATCTTCCTCATGCAACTATAGTTTATTGTATCAACATTACATTTTTCAAGTAAAGACAATATTCAATAACGACAACAAAAATCACGAATTTCTATTGTATTTCCTTGTTTCTCAGGAGGAATAGACATTAAAAGAAATAGTAGCGCTGATGTCAAATTGTTCTGATTTCTTGGCATACAATGCTCTTTAAGACATAACAGCTTTGGAAGGGACCTTAAAAACATTTTCATTTTGCCTTTTATATATAGAAATTATGACACTCTCACTTTTGTTTTGGACATATTAGTAAAGATACTATAACTAGAGATGAGCGTTTCTTTCAGTTTGGATTGAATGCTTGAAGATATTTCTGTTACGAAGTGTTTATAGTGTTCTAAATTTTCTAGGGCTGTTTTCCTTGTTTATGTGTTGTTGCTATTCTGAAGAGAGTTTCTAGGAGTTTTGTTTTTTACTTTTGTGAGTTGAATGAAGATTTACAGAGCAGATCATTCATTGACACTCACCAATTCATTCACATTTTGTTTCATCTCATTGATTGCAGTCCCCACAGTGTAACATCAGTGATCCCACTTCTTCCCTGTGCTTCCTGTTTCCATTCTTCCTTCTTGCCTAACCCTTCTGAACTTCGGCCTTGGGTAAATGCTCCCCCTTTGATCTCAAATGATTCATTATTCTAAGTTGTGTGTAGCTCCATAATGTTATTATTCCCCTTATGTTTTGTTGTTGTTGTTAAGTGCCATCAATGTTGTTGTTAAGTGTCATTGAGTCGGTTTGGATGCATAGGGACCCTAGAGGATTTCCACGGAGCGGCTGGTGAGTTTGAACCACTGAACTTGTGATTCAGACCGACCTTGCGGTCCAGTGCTTTATCCCACTGCACCACATAGACCTGTTCCCCTTATTGACCTGTCTGTTTGGTTGAAAATGGAGCCATGGGAGTGAAGGGGTACAGAGGACCTTAGTCCTAGGGTTTTCACAAGAGAGGATTCTTCTTCTTCTTCTTTTAATTTTTATTTACATAGAAGACTGATGTTCTTCTATGTAAACTATCACTCAATTCACAATAAAAATTAAAAAAAAAGAAGAAGATCAGTTTTACACTCATCCTATCCATTTCATTGTAATGGTTACAGTCATACCAGTTTCATTGCAAAAATTACAATCCCCTGCATGCTCCATCATTCAACAGTATTTGCTTTTATTCCCTCTGTTTTTTTTTTTGAATGTGCACCCAAACACTCAGGATATAATCCTTCAAACAGCCAAAGGGCACACCCTGCAAACCTGCTCCCTGCTGCCAGCACATATCCCCTCTCCCTCCATGAGTTTTGAGTCCTCAGCTGCTCCATCTCTCCATGTCATCATCTCTGTCTCCATCTCTGGCATCGCTGCTTCTCTGGGTAGGGTCCCACACTCTGCTCCTGCTCTTCTCCCTTAATGGTCCCAGGGTCCTCCGCTCCAGGTCTGTAAGATCTACCACTCACCCCTTTTTGCTACAAAACATCTACCTTTACAGTTGTGACAGTCACAATTAATCATGGTAACAATTACTCACTACTGAATCATGAGAGTGTTTTCCCCATCTCCTTTAACCAGACCTGTCTTGACAGGATGAAAATCACTCAATGGGATTCTACCTTTCCCCGCACACTCTGAATCTAAACTCCCTCCTGAAAACTTGTAAGCCAGTCACATCATGCCTTTACAGCGCCCCCCCTTCCCCCGCACACTCTGAATCTAAACTCCCTCCTGAAAACTTGTAAGCCAGTCACATCATGCCTTTACAGCGCGCGTGCGCCCCCCCCCCCCCACCTGTTTTAGGTAGCCAGTGTCTAAGTTCCCATCCCTATGAACCCTGTTTACAGAGAGGATGGGAATGATCCTTGCTGTAAAAATTCTTTCTCTCTTGGTTGGTATTTAAAGCTACTACATCCATAAGTATAGGTCAAGTTCATTAAATTTTAGTGAATTTACACTTGTTTTCTTTAAACCTCCCCCTTTTCCTTCCTCTAATTGGGTTCTAAACATCCAGTCATTGAAGCTATCTAGGTCCAATGGGCACTATCTGCAAGTTTGGGTGCCCTTGTGCATATCCCTTCACTTCATTCACATCAATTGGACGCTTCATTCTCGGCTCTAGCCCTCTGTGGCCATGTCCTAATCCATGGGCTCAGGAGTCCCCAGGTCTCACCGAACTTCAGGCCAACCAGCTCTCATCATATTCCCGGTTGATGGGGGTCTATGTAACTTGGTCAGACTCAGCCCACCTCTTCATTGCTGCTTTCCCTCCACTTCCTTTCACTAGTAGACCAGCGTGGTCCCCAGCAAGCTTACATGCCTGCTCGTGTATTTCCTTTGAGTTTCAGTCTTGGGAGGGGGTTTGTCCTGAAGGGACTTGATTGCTTGCCTTGATGGCTCCCGGGAGAACAACTTGCTTATTCTTGTAGTAGCCAATCAGACTGCCATTTTTGTTCTTGGTTTTCTCTGCTGGTCTTTCTTTCAAGAAGCATCTTATCTTCCCCTAACTGGTCCAGGCTGGTCTGCTAGTCTTTTCAAGTGGGAATTTCCCATCTCAGAAGATTCTGGATGGGGATCAGGATTTCCTCTAAGGTCTTATGCCCTACAAAGGCTCTTTCACTGGGCAAGTTCTAGCACCCCTTTTAGATGTTCCAGTCAGTTACCAGCTGAAGTTATAAGCTGTCTATAATCATGTTTCCGGATATTCCTTTCTATCCCCTCAAGTATCTGTTTTACAATAGTAAGTAAGGGAAACAAATAACATTAACAATCAAAACATCTTAACATTATGTCCCCTCTTTTTACCCATTCAGACTATGCCTCAATCATACATCACTGTTCACCTCTGTCCCATTTAGCCTATCCAAGCCTGCCTAAGTGTTCTTGTACTTCTGACTCCCTCCCCCTCTTCTGTGTTGCTCACCCCAACACCAGAACTGTGATGTGACTACCCCCTGCCCTGTGCTCTACCGTTCCCTCCCTCCACCTGGTAACTAACAAAGAATTTTTCCTTTTCTCTTTTTTCTTCTTTTTAGTGTAGGTACCTTTTCTTAAGCTTTTATAATAATGGTCCTATGCCATATTTCTTCTTTAGTGACTATTTCACTTAGCATAAAGTCCTCAAGGTTCATCGATGTTATGCGGTGGCTTGCAATTTCCTTGTTATTCTTCAAGGTAGCATAATATTCCATTGTGTGTATATACCACAGTTTGCTTATTCATTCTTCCATTGATGGACACTTAGGCTGTCTCCATCTTTGCTGTTGTGAATAGTGCTGCTATGAACATTGGTGTGCATATATTTACTCATGTTATGGCTTGTAGTTCTTGTGGATATATACCAAGTAGAGGAATTGCAGGATCATAAGGTATTTCTATTTCCAACCTTCTGAGGAAGCACCATACATACTGTTTTCCAGAGTGGTAGGACCATTTTGCAATCCCACCAGCAGTGTAGAAGGGTCCCAGTCTTGCCACATCCTTGCCAGCATATATTGTCTTCTGCTTTTTTAAACAGAGAGGATTATTCTTGAATGATGCTGCTGATGCCCTTGCTGTATTATTAACTAACATTTGAATGCTTATTATATGCTGCTATGCATTATGCTTTGTAGATTATTGTTTAGATCATGTCAGTTAATCCTCAAGAGACTTTCTGAAGACATTAAACATGAATAATCCAAATAATTTGTTCAAGTTTTCAGAGTTAATAGTGGTAGAGCAGGGATAGTTTCAAAACCAGGCAGATATGACCTCCAGAAATCTTTGTCTTCCCTTGTCTGCTTTCCACTTCTCATTTCATTGGGTTTGACTGTTATGAAAAAGGTAAAATGGAAGTCTTTAACTGAGATAGTGTTTTAATCAGCACAAAATTGGAAGCTAGCACAAGCCTAGAGAATGGATGCCAGAGAAGCTAAAGATAGTTTACTTGACAGTGATAAGCAAGGGGGCTGACATGGTTTCAAAATGAATCACTTGAAAAAGTAAGTGAGGCCTTTGAACTTCTGATGGAATGTGATTGTTTATAGACATTGACAATACAGGGGACAGCATGCTGGTGTTGAGAGTGCCTTCATTCTTGGTGGAATGCTTACCAAGCTGCATGCCTTCTGTCAGGGGAAATTGCTGCTGAAGAACCAGCGGGGAGAGGACAGTCTCTGGGATCACTGCATGCACTCCTTTCTTTCTGCACTTTCCCCCTAGCACAACTACTGTGGATCCACCTCACTCTTAGGTTGCAAGCCTGCTGGCTTCTGGATAGGATGAGGAAAAAGGGCTGAAGCATTGTGTAAACTGGCAGACTAAACTCAAGGGTTTCCAGTAGCATATATTTGGCATTTGGTGATTCCGAGAATGGGTTTTGATGTAAGCACTTCCTGATTTAATCACATAAATATAGATAAATGCAGGCAGCTGACTACTCTAGACTTGTTTGTAATTTAGAGACTCATGAAAAGAGCTTTTGTTGGTTTATGTAACTAAAGATTTCAAGTGAACTTTCTTTTATTCTCCTTTGCCGAAAATGTTTTCTGTATTTCCCCCTGCTTATGTGATTGATGCAGAGGAAAGACGAGGCTTTCTGCTCCTGCAAAGATTTAAAGGCTCAAACCCTATATAGCAGGGTGGCTATGAGTCAGAACCGATTGGATGGTGCATTGTCAGAAAGCCTACAGTTTCATAAAAGAAGAGAAGGAAGATAGAAGGAAGCTAAATTTTGGAGGAGAACTCTATACAATGATAGACTTTTTTTCTTCTTCCCCTTATCAATGAGAAATACAGACACTGAAAGCGGAATTTCAGAAACTGACCTGTAAGAATGTTGTTGGTTGTTGGTAAGTGATGTCAAGTCGAGTCCAACCCATAGCGACCCTGTCTAAGGTTTCCAAGGAGCAGCTGGTGAGCTTGAATCACCGACTTTGCAGTTCAAATGACTTTGCACTCTGGCACATTAACCCACAGTGCCACACCAGGACTTTAAGGATAATTACAGATAATTTATAGGTTAATACGTTAGGTGCCTTCAAGTCAGTACCAACTCATAGTGACCCTGTGAACAACAGAACGAAACACTGCCAGGTCCTGGGCCATCCTCACTGCTGCTGCCACTGTGCCATTCTATCTATTTGGGGGTGTTCATCTTTTTTCACTGATCCTCCACTTTACCAAGCATGACCAGGAACTGGTCCGTCCTGATAATAGATCCAAAGTATGAGAGATGAAATCTGGCCATCGTGACTTCTAAGGAGCATTCTGGCTGTACTTCCAGTACTGATTGGTTTGTTTTGTTCTTTTGACAGTCCATGGTACTTTTAATATTCTCCTCCAACACCATTACTCAAATGTATCAGTTCTACTACAGTTTTCCTTATTATATGCCCAACTTTTACATGTATATGAAGCTATTAAAACTACCATGGCTTAGGTCAGGTGCACATTAGCCCTCAGACTGACTCTTGTCTCGTCAACACTTTGAAGAGGTCTTGTGCAGTAGCTTTGCCTAATGCATTACCAGTCTTTATTCTTACTTAGATTGATATGAGAAAGGAGAAAATGTCTATGATCTACCATAAAAGGATGTTCTTGGTAACGGCTTTCGAGTCGGTTGGCTCTGACTCATGTTGTGTTGTTGTTAAGTGCCATGGAGTTGGTTCTAACTCATCGTGACCCCGTATAGGGTTTCAAAGGAGCGGCTGGTGGGTTTGAACTTCCAATCTTGTGGTTCAAACTGACCTTGCAGTCCCTTGCATTTCCCACAGTGAGGAAGACTCATTAACAACCTGCAATATGCAGAGGACACAACCTTGATTGCTAGAAGCGAAGAGAACCTGAACCACTTACTGATGAAAATCAAAGACTATAGTGTTCAATATGGATTGTACCTCAATGTAAAGAAAACGAGAATCCTCACAACTGTACCAATAAATAACATCATGATAAAGACAGGAAAGACTGAAGTTTTCAAAGACTTTATTATGCTTGGATCCACTATCAGTGCTTAGGGTAGCAGCAGTCAAGAACTCAGAAGAAAGGAGAGAGAGAAAAAACAAAAAGATTTGGAAATGGATAGTGGCGATGTTTGTGCAACATGTGATGTGTGCTTTGCGTGGCTGGATTGCACATGTAAAAACATGGTTGAAATGGCAAATGCAAATTACAATAATGAAAATATTAAAGTGGAACTGTTTCCTTCCTTGAAAAAAAACTAAAACAAACTCAGACGCCAAATTGGATTAGGCAAATATGTTGTAAAGATCTCTTTAAAGTGTTAAGACCAAAGATGTTAGTTTGAGGATTAAGATGCTCTTGCCCCAAACTATGGTGTTTTCAGTAGTCTTATATGCATGGGAAAGTTGGACAATGAATAAAGAAGACCCTAGAAGCATTGATGCATTTGAGTTATGGTGTTGGAGAAGAATATTGAAAGTACCATGGACTACCAGAAAAACAAGCAAATCAATGTTGGTTGAAGTGCAGCTAGAATGCTTCTTAGGCCGGATGGAGAGACTTTGTCTCTCGTACTTTGGCCATGCTATTAGAAGGGACCAGTCCTGGAGAATGACATGATGACTGGAAACGTGGAGGGTCAGCAGAAAAGAGAAGACCCCTAATGAGATGGATTGACAGAGTGACAGCGACAATGAGCTCGAACGTAATTGTGAGAGTGGTGATCCTAGGACGGGGCAGTGTTTCGTGCTCCTGTGCATAGGTTTCCTGTGACTCAGAACCGACTTGACAGCACCTTTTAAAAGGAGTACATGTAATTCTAAGTGCTCATCATTACAACCTAACATTTAGTACAGTGCTTCCCATAGTAGATAGTAATTATAAGAGCAAATGACTATATCTATTGAATAGATCAATGGTATGAATCATGAGGTTTGCTTCAAGTATTAGAGAAAGACAGTTAAATATTGGTTGAGGAAAAGAAGAATAATTTTGGAAACTTGGCTAGAGAAAGACATAGATTTATTGAAGAGGAGGTATTTATGTTCCTGGCACTATTTTCAGTTCAGAATGACTCAGTGAATGTACTATATTATAAGTACTGAAAACATTTTCAACTGGAGGCTGCTTTGGTTGTTTTTATATAGTTGAAGGGGAAACTCAAGGATATTGGACCTGGGATTAACTTCTGTTATAATTCCGCCTTTATGTTGCCCTTACCAATATCAATGTCCAATTTTGTGAAGCTGTAGCTCTTCTTAAATTGTAAATAGTGAACAGAAGAAATGCAACAAGAATATATAAACCAATGTAAAAGTAGTTTACAACTGAGCAAAATTACTTTCTAAAAATATGTCGCCTTCATTGTTTATTTAAACAGCTGTGGCAAGACAGCATCTCTTAAAGTAAATGTAAGTCAGAATACCTAGTTCACTGTGATATTCTTTCCCGTGCCTCACTGTCTTCCTGCCCATTTTGCAGTGAGGATTTGCAGGCCCTTTAAGCTCATCAGTCTTCCTTGAAGTGCTGTTAAGAACTTGAGCTCTAGTTCAGACTCACTAGAACTGATATAGGCCCAGCTGAAAGGAAGAGTAGAAACTTGAGCTTTTTCACATGCATTTTCCTATTTAAGAAAGAAATGGATTTATTCAAAAACCATGTTCAGCACTGAGTATATGTGTTTGAAATCCAAATATGTAAAACACTTATGTGAAGTTTTCTTTTAGAGTTGGTGTTACAAACAAAAGGATCCTTGGTGGGTGTCACAGTGGCAAAGTGCTCAGCTGGTAACCAAAGAAGGGTGGTGGTTGGAGTGAACCAGCCACTCTGTGGGAGAAAGATGTGGCAGTCTGCTTCTATAAAGATTACAGCCTAAGAAACCCAGTGAGGCAGTTCTACTCTGTTCTGAAAACTCACAGTGACTTGGAATGGATTGCAGTGGGTTTTTGGTGTGTTATTAAATGTCTGTTTTCAAAATAGGAAAAAGACCCAACTTTTGTAACCACACAGTAGAGCTCTTGTCATCATAATTTCGTGGAAATGTGTGGATATAGGCTTGAAGTGCTACTTTTGACTGTAACCTGCTATGGATGATCAGATGCTGGCCAGCTCAGATACTTTTCCTAGTGTTCAGGTTATCTGGACTGCTGCACAGGGCTTGGCACACTAAGAGATTCGTTGGCATTGCCCTTTGAGCAAGCTCTAGAGCCGTGCATGTTCTCTGGAGCTGTGCTTTTGAATTCTTGAACTATATTAGTGCAACTGACCATATTTTATTTAATTGTGATGAATTTAAATTTAAAAACTGCATGTCACCAATGTCTGCTTTATCAGACAGTGCTGATATAGGACAGTTCCCAGCATTTTACTGCCCTTGAGGCCTCATTCTCAGATGCCTGGTGGCCTGGTGCTCGCCATTGAGCAAGTAGATGCTTTCCCCCAGTATTCTCATTTATAAGATGGAGGTGGGGGGGGGAGCGCAGACGCCCTTTGGTTGCCAAGAATATTAATATGTGAATTTAAAAGACCCACAGAGTTTTGTTTCCTAAGGTGGAGGGAGTGAACACATGAAAAATGCCATAGAAAATGGATGATGGCATTTCTTAGAGTAATAAACTGTTAAACAATGTTTGGTAACTGCTAGCACAGTGGTTTGTTGATTCAGAGAACTTTTGCTAATGCATCTTTGGAAATTCTGTAATCCTTGTCACTTTTTCTATTTAGGTACTTAAAGCTTTCACCAAAACACCCAGAATCAAACACTGCTGGTATGGACATTTTTGCCAAATTCTCTGCATATATCAAGAATTCAAGACCAGAGGCGAATGAAGGTAATAGAAATTAAAAAGTTGAATTACAGCTGCAAAAAACCCCCAAAACCTCTTCTGATGACAGTGATTATTGATTAATACTTTGGCGCCCGAGCATTTCCATAAATATTATGATAAACATGGATAAGTCTGTAAATTGCTATTTCCTCAGTGATTGGCACAGTGCCTGCCCTATAGGGGGTGCATGAAAAAATGTTTATTGAATAAATTTGTTCTCAGATTCTTCTGAGAAATTACTGTGAAGGGAGTTATGCAAAGAATTACTGGTTCATCAGAAGCTAATGGATCTATATGGTGGTGTGATAGTTGGAAAGGATTGATCTAGCTTAGTAAACTATTACTAAATCTTTTCTTTATTATGGAGTGTCAACAGCCAAGTAAGTATCAGTCTGTGTAGGTTTTTGGTCTGTTAGTTGCCATCTAGTCGACGTGTACTCATATTTCTTCTAAGACTGATTTGTTCTTTTGGCTGTCCACCATATACTTAATATTTCTTGTAATATCACAATTCAAATGTGCCACTTCTTTGGTCTTCCTTTTTCATTATCCGGCTTTTGCACTCATAGAAGGCTATTGAAAGACAATAGCTTGTCACAGGCACATTATAGTCATCAGAGTGACAGCTTTTCATTTTGAAACTTTAAAGAGATGCGTTGTAGAAGATTTGCCCAATGCAATACATTGTTTGATTCCTTGACTGCTTCCACGAATGTCCAAGTAAAATGAGATTTTGGGCAACTTTTCCTTTCTTCATTTATCATGGTATTTATTGATCCAGTTGTTTATACCCACGTGTTAATTACCCTTATAAAGTAGGTTTTGATGTACTTAAAAGGGTAATTAGACTTATCAGCCTTAGACATTTTTCTGCATTATGCTAATTAGGATTTTAGTTCTAAGATATATTTTCATGGTGAACATTGCATAGGTAGTACAGATGGAATTTCCTTTTCTGATGTACTAAAGGACATTATCTTATTTCATTTATTAAATTTATGGTAGAGTGAAGTGAAATCTCTTTAATAGAGAGCCTGTTTGATGCCACCAGTCTTACTTCATTTGGTAATTTCCCGTTTTCTTTACTTTGGGATGTTACGTATTGTTCTCTCCAGGGATTGCTGTGTGAAGAGCAATGTTGTTGAGTGACATTCGAGTCCGTTCAGACTCAAAACTCTGTAGAGGGTTTCCGAGGCTGTAGAGCTCTGTGGGTGCAGAAAGCCTCCTCTTTCTCCCAAGGAGAGCTCGAATACTGACCATGTGGTTTGCAGCCCAGTGCTTACCCCACAGAACCACCATGCTTCAATATGTTGCTGCTGTTGTTAGGTGCCATTGAGTCGGTACTGACTCAGAGTGACCCTGTGAGCACAACAGAACAAAGCACTGTCCGGTCCTGGGCCAACCTCACAATTGCTTCCGCCGCTGTGCCAATCCATCTCGTTGGAGGTCTTCCTCTTTTTCTCTGACCCTCCACCTTACCAAATGTGATATCCTTCTCCATTGACTGGTCCCTTCTGACAACATGTCTAAAGTATGAGAGACGAAGTTTGGCCATCCAGGCCTCTAAGGATCATTCTGGCGGTACTTCTTCCTACACAGATCTGTTGGTTCCTTTGGCAGCCCATGGTACTTTCAGTATTCTCCTCCAACACTGTAACTCAAATGCATCAATTCTTCTACTATCTTCCTTATTCACTGTCCAGCTTTCGCATGCATATGAGTAACCTCATATGAGAATACCATGGCTTGGGTCAGGCATACCTTATCCCTCAAACTGACATCTTTGCTCTAGAACACTTTAAAGAGGTCTTGTGCAGCAGATTTGCCTAATGCACTATATCATTTGATTTCTGGACTGCTGCTTCTATGAGTGTTGTTGGTTGATCCAAGTAAAATGAAGTCTTTGACAACTTCAGTCTTTTATCTGTTGATAATGGATGTTGTTTATTGGTCTAGTGGTGAGGATTTTTGTTTTCTTTACATTGAGATGCAATCTGTACTGAAAGCTGTGGTCTTTGATCTTCATCAGTAAGTATTTTTAAGTCCTCTTCACTTTCAGCAAGCAAGGTTGTATCAGCTGCATAGCGCAGGTTGTTAATGAGTCTTCTTTCAATCCTGATGCCATGTTTTTCTTCATATAATGCACTTTCCTGGATTATTTGATCAGCATGCATATTGAATAAGTATGGTGAAAAAATACAACCCTGGCCACACACCTTTGTTAATTTTAAACCATTCAGTGTTCCCTTGTTCTGTTTGAATGACTGCCTCTTGGTCTATGTGTAGGTTCCTCATGAGCACAAATAAGTGTTCCAGAATACTCATTCTACACAGTGTTTTTCATAGCTTGTCATGATCCACACAATCGAAAGCCTTTGTGTAGTCAGTAAAGCATAGGTAAACATCTTTCTGTTCCAATAACGAACATTAGAATTTACTTAAAATTAACAGTAACAAAACCCCCTAATGTGGAGAAACACTCTAATCCTTTGTTTTAGATACCTTGGCAGTTAGATGGGATTATGTTTAGTAGAGGTTTGTGGCAACAAATGAACAAAGGTAGAATATATTTCAGTGCTTAGCAAGAGTAAGTTATGTTTTAAAGATGGGAGCACTGGCTAATTTCCAAGTAGGTAGATTTTTAAGCTTATTTTTTTGGTTCTTAAATTTTTAAATTGCTGTATTGTAGAATTAATTTAGTATTTAGTTTTGATAATTTGCTCTTGGTTTCTGGGGTAATATCCACATCATATGTTTTTTTTCCTACAGTGACGGTGGGAGGGGAAAACCTTAATTCACAGGCCTGTGCATGCAGTCCAGGAGCTCACTTGGATTGGAAGAAGTTTCCCTGAATAATTGGCTTCTACCCTACCCCGCAACTAATGTTTCTGTTGCAGCAATTTATACATTAAGCAAACAGTTAACGGCGGGCCCATCCTTCCCACAATGTCTTCTCTGTTTTATTCTCCTTCAGAGAGGCCAACAGCTCTTTTCATAAGACTACCCTTTTATACCCAAATGCTCTTGATGTATAGCTCTTTGATTGATTAAAGTCATAATGTTTGTATTTCTCCCTTTGACCTTGGGAGCTGAAGGGTGGTTGAGCTTCTTCTGATACTTGGTGGGAAGGAGAGGGGAAGAAAATGTGTTTGCTTTAAAAACAAAAACAATGCTTTTAGGGACTGGGGTTGGGCCGAGAGCATCAGGGAGAAAGTGACTCATTTAAGTATAACTTTGTATTCTGTTTTTTTCCTATCAATTTGATATTGTCTTAAGTAGCCACCTACGCTTACTGTCCTCAGAATGTTATAACCAACAAGAACAAACAACCTAATGGATTACACGGTGCACAATTTAGAAGGTTTTATATTGAATTACCTATTGGTAAATAAGAATTCCAGTTGCCAAGCAACTTCCCCCCTATAGGGAACTGTTGGTGACATATGAGACTTTAGATAACAGTATCCTAAATTACTTTGGAGTTTAATGGGTCTTCCCTGATGTATGTTTGCTTCAGGCCTCTTATCTGTCTATTTAGTGCAATTAAATGCAATTTATAAGCCTGGGAAATTAGTGATCTGTCTACTTATTCCCTCAAATACCCACCCAAACAAACAATAAGCAAGTATATAAAGATTATTTATCATTTTATGTGGCAATTCTGAGTAGGTGAATCTTTGATATATTAGCCTTTTAAGTATTTTACAAAATCCAATGTAGTTTTAGGCCAGTGAAAGTGAAACAAAAGGACCAATGTTTAGATTGGTGTACAAAGTAAACAAGATTTAAAGAATAAAACAGAGAGAAACCCTGGTGATAAATAGATAGCTGTATAGATAGAATAAAAGAAAGAAAATAAACTATTTGATTATTAGGTAAATTGTCCAAGTTGATAGCGAATAAAAGGTTTTAGAATATTTTGAAATATTTGAAGGAGAAATTAATGGATAAATCCTTTTTTGGGTATGATTTTGATAGGGCCTAAAATCTGAGTTTGCTCAGTTTTTGTGATTGCATTAATTTAAACAATTTGTTAAACTTACAGCTAATATGTAATTTATTAGTTTGTTGGTATGTATACTGTTTTTAAGAGATCACTTAATTTAATGGTGATAAAACATGCCAGTATATGCTCAGAGACAGCTTTTATAATATCTAGATTTCTGTTTCTGTTTTACCAGATTATCTGATTTTAGTTGCTTTTTATTCAAGATCTTTTTTCTAAAGAAAAGTCTTTGGAATCAGGATGTTTGATCATTCTAGTATAATTAATAGTCTTTAAAAATACTCATTACCTCGCCCCATTTTCCTCTGATATGTAACCTGACCTTAAAAAATGATTTAATAAAGGTCACCTTTATTAAAGCTGGTTGCTGCTGCTCTTACGTGCTGTTGAGTTTGTTTCAACTCATAGCGACTTTGTATAGGGTTTCTGAGGAGCAACTGATGGATTTGAACTGCTGACCTTGTGGTTAACAATCCAGGGCTTATCCTACAGCACCACCCCAGTAGCTTTGAAATACAGTTTTATCTATGTAAGTGTTCATATTTGTAAACGGTCTTTGTTGTTTTCATTGTGAATTGTATTGTTTTTCAGCAACAGATACCCTCTTTGTTTTAATGGTTTTTATTTGAATTTTATACATTGAAATTATGTAAATTATATAGGAAAGTATGTTTATTTAGAAAGTTAAAAGTAGTATAGAAGTTAAGTTTAATAAAATTTCATTGTCCTTCCTTAGTCCCATTATATAACCTCTCTTTCTCAACAGTTTAGTATGTACTTCTCACTCCCCTTTTTTTCTATGTAACTCTGTAAGCACTGGATTGCAAACTATAAGGTCAGCAATTCAAACCCACCAGCTGCTCCTTGGAAAACCCTATACAGGGTCACTATGAGTCGGAACCCACTTGATGGCAGTTAATACGTATTTACATTTTGCAGTTGGCTTTTTTTTTTTTAACTTAGTGATAGAAATCCTTCCATATAAAAATGTAGATATACATTTTTTTCCTTAAATTTTATTTTTTAAATGCTATTTAATATTCTCTAGTAAAGATTTTTTACAAATCATTCTCATGTTGATGGATATCTTTTTACACAGCAGATCATTCTTCCAGTGATGCCTTTATGCTAAATTCCTGGAAGTTATGAAGAAGGTCACAAAGTTGGAGCATTTAAAAGTTTGCCCTGTTTTGCCATATTGTTCTTCAAAAGCCTACACCAGTTTATGTTTTCACTCAAGGGAATGTATTTGTTTCCCCACATACCAGCCCTGGTGTTGTGTGTAATCATCCTTAAAATAGGCAAAAAATATTTTTTATTTCCACAGTTTAAAAATGATTGCACAACCTCTGTAGTATTTTTGTTCGTTCTGTCTTTGGAGAGCTTTTGAAATAGCTTAGAGACATCAACATTACTACAGCAGCAGTTTAGAGAATAATAGTGCTATTTCATTACAAGACTAGGTGTTCCTTTGATGGCCTCTACTGCCTCCTAGTGGTTACTCTCGATACTTTCTTTATTTCATTCTTAAGTGCCATAGAGTAGGTTCCAAGTCACAGCAAAGCTGTGTGTAGTTTATGGGGAGTGGTTGGGCTTCTACAGCACCACACCAGAGCAGCCAACTTCATGTGCCTTTGTAATGGTTTGTTTGCACAACTTTATTATCAAATGGCAATTTTTCGTATCTCTAAGCATGGAGTCCCAGTGTGGCACTGTAGGATAACGCACTAGACCACAAGGTTGGTTTGAATCACAAAGTCAAGATCTCAAACCCACTGGCTGCTTCTCAGACACCCTATACAGGGTTGGTATGAGCTGGAGCCTGAACTGGCTCGATGCCACTAAACATTACCTATTCTTTACATTTTTAAAATGTGTATTAGTCAAGATTCTCCATATAAACAGAGTAGTAGGATAAATACAGACAGACAGATAGGTATGCAGTTAGGTAGATAGGTTCTGTTGGTTGATTTCGTTGGTTGATTTCAGTGATTGCTGGAGCTGGCAAATCTGAACTTTACAAGGTTGGGAAGTCTAGGGCAGGAGCAGAAACAGAATTTCTTCTTCCTGTTTTCTGCTCTTCCTTCCACCACCACTCAGTCTTGTCATACTGTGCTGCTTGGTGGGGTGCTGTGATACTAGAAGCTATGCCACCACTATTTCCGATCCCATTAGGCCATGGTTTACAGGTTTCAGTGGGACCTGCAGACTAAGGTTGGGAAGAAGAACCTGATCTTCTGAAAAACACTTGGTCCGTGAGGACCTCCTAGCTAGCAGTGGAACACTGTCTGATACAGTGCCAGAGGCTAACTCTGAAAACACAGCTCAGGAAGAGCTGCCGTCGGGAGCTTCATTTGCTGACGTGGAGTGACTCAAAATGAGAAGATACCTCTGCAGACACCCATCAGCAATGGAAACATGGGATGTACGAAATAATGAATCAAAGAAAACGGAAAGTTGCCAGAAATAAAACGGAACCCTTGAAGATTGATAAGCCTTTGTGTTAGTGAGATGAAATGGACTGGTAGTAGTCATTTTGATTTGTACAGTTATGCGCTGGACTGCAAAGTCGGTTTGAACAGCAAGGTTGGTGGTTCAAGCTCACTAGCTGTTCCTCAGAAACCTTATACAGGGTGGGAGCAACACAATGACACTTAACAACAACAACCACCACGTAATACTAATGTCAGATGACAAGTTGAAGAGGAATGGCATCACATTCATTCTCCAAAAAGACTATTTCACGATCTATCCTGAAGTACAGTATTGTCAGTGACAAGCTAATATCCTCATGCCTACAAGGAAGACTAGTTAATAGGAGTATTACTCAAATTTATATACCAGTCCCTAATGCCAAAGATGAAAAAATTGAAGATTATCAGTAACTTTTGCAGTCTGAAATTGATCAAACATGCAGTCAAGATGCATTGATAATTACTGGTGATTGGAATGTGAAAGTTGGTAACAAAGTAGCTGGAAAATAGGACCTTGGTGATAGAAGTGACACTAGAGATCACAGACATAACAGAATTTTGTAAGACCAACAATTTATAAATTTGGGAATACCTTTTTTTCCAACAACATAAATGGCGACTATATATATGGACCTCACTGAATGGAATACACAGGAATCAAATGGACTGCATCTGTAGAAAGGCCTGGTACTGATTGGAACAGGTCATCAATTGTTCACATGCTGGCACAAGTTGAAGCTGAAGAAAATTTAAACAAGCCACAAAAGGATGTGACTTTATTGCACATATTTTGTGCATGTTATTAGCCATTACCAGTCCCTGGAGAAGGACATCATGCTTTCCAGATACACAGAGGGTCAGCAAAAAAAAAAGAGGAAGACCCTCAACAAGACCAATTAACACAGTGTCTGTAATCAATAATGGGCTCAAATTATAGGAATTGTAAGAATGGCGCAGGACTGGGCAGTGTTTCTTTCTATTATACATGGGGTTGCTATGAGTCAAAACAGCAAACAAGTGAAGCATTATCTTTTTTGTTAAAGGGCCCAGCCAAGCCCACCCATTGCCATGGAGCTGATTCTGTTTTATAGCGGCCCTATATATTAGCGTTTTTGAGTCTGTAAATCTTCACAGGAGCATAAGTCCTGCTCTTTCTCCTTCGAGTGACTGGTGGTTCAAACTGCTGACTTTGCAGTTAGCAGCCCAATGCATAACCCACAATGCCACCAGGACACCTTAAAGGACCCAGCAGTATTACTTTATTCAGATGTGTAACTATATGGATTGTCACCTCACAGATTCAACTTTTTTTAATGGTCAAGTCTTGGTGTGCCGCTGTTGAATAATCACTGAACTCCTAACCACAAGGTTGGTAGTTCAAACCCACCAGCCTTTCCTTGGAAATCAGCCCATATAGGGTTGCTTTGTGTCGGAACTGACTCAATAGTACTAACAAGAATAATTAGTTATCAGTTTGAGTTAATACATTCTGGAGGTGGGGGTGAAGGTGGATTAGGAAGGTAAAGAGATCTACCTGTTTTTATTCCATATTGGTTGTTTCTTTCTAATGACATTTCCATTTCTTCTGGTAGCGTAGTAGTTACAAATTGGGCTGCTAACCTCAAGGTCGGCAGTTCGAAACTACCAGCCTTTCCGCGGGAGAAAGATGAAGCTTTCTGCTCCCATAAAGATTTACAGCCTGGGAAACCCTGTACGGGGTGGCTATGAGACGGAACCAACTCCAGGGTACTTAACAACGACAACAACAAGGGTCACTAAAGGTTTAACTTTCTAGACACACAGTGGTAACTTTGTTTCATTTCTCTCTGAATTTTAACCATGTAGTATCAAAATCTGTTTGCCTAAAGGAACCCTCACTTCAGCATTGTAAACAGAACCACTCTAATCTAACCTTTGTTTTCTCTGAGCTTTTCTTTGGCTTGGTTTCTATTGTTGTTAAGTCGGTTCCAACTCATAGCGACCTTGTATTGGGTTTCCAAGGGGCACCTGGAACACAGACCTTATGGCTCGCAGTCCAGTGCTTATCCTATAGAGCCCCATCAGGAGTCCCTTTTTGTATTATTTTTGTTGTTGTTAAATGCCTTCAAGTCAGTTCTGACACATAGCAATCCTATGTAGGGTTTCCAAGGAGTGCTGGTGAGTTTGCACTACCAACCTTGCAGTTCAAACCAACCTTGAGGTCCAGCGCACTATCCTTCAGTGCTACACCAGGACTCCTTTTTGTATTACAGGATAGTGCAAAAACTCCAAAAAGAAACCCTCTGACTACAAGTGTTCTATTTGGCTCTTCTTACTGGAGTTTCTTACCACATCCTTGCTAAATCTAAATATTCCTGGTGCGGCGCAAGATTAACATTAAGGACAAGAATCTCTGTCTCTGCTTTAAAAGATTTGCTTCTTTTCACCCATTATCCCAGTTTCAGAATAAACTGCTGGCCGAATGGGTAAGCTCCTGTATGGGACACTTATCAATTAGTAAGATTTTACAGATGACCACTCTCTGAAACTGTTGTTCTGTTTGGTTTATAATGGCTAGTGTTCACGTAAGCATTTGGTAAACAATTTTGAATGAAAAAAAAAAAATCATGCTTCTATGTTGAGGTCTCAGTTTCTTTCTTAACAGCATTCCCCTTTCTTTCAGCATTGGAGAGAGGTCTCTTGAAAACACTGCAGAAACTGGATGAATATCTGAATTCTCCCCTCCCTGATGAAATTGATGAGAATAGTATGGAGGACATTAAGTTTTCTACACGTAAATTTCTGGATGGCAATGAAATGACATTAGCCGATTGCAACCTGCTGCCCAAACTGCACATTGTCAAGGTAGGCCTGTTGTGTTAGATGTGCTTTCAAGTTGCCATTAGACCTAGTATTCTGGTTACTAAGATCATGCTTCATTTGTGCTTAAATCTCTCTCATTAGCTGATGTTTGACGAATGTTAGGTGCCAACAGCTCGGCTGGGTTCTGTCAGGGAGCAGCTTGCCGGGTCTATCTTCCACCGAGCTACTGTGTGTGTTCAAACCACCAACCTTTCTGTCGACAGCTGAGTGCTTAACTGCTTATACCACAGGACTCTAGAATATTTGACCAGGAATCTTTAAATAATATAACTTAATGATGATTAGATACTATTTGAGACACCCTAAGTTAATTAAGTAGAAAATTATGTCTGGCAGATTGAGGTATATGAAGAAATGGAATTATTTTTTTCATGACTGCATAAAAATATAAAGATGTAGCAGATAATTTTGCAATGGAATTTGATACACTGACTTACTTTGTCATATTCTGTTCTACGATAACCCAGCCTTTTCTATTCAAGGCAAAAAAAAAAAGACTGCACATTTATTACATGAGATTCTGTGGTAAACACATTGCTAAATAGAATAATAATGAATACTAGTTGTGCAATTATGTCTATTGTAAGAAAAACAGAGGTCTAAAATAATGTGTGTTCCAGTGATTACACTTAGCTGTCTGTGTGGGTGTCCAGGGAAGGCATCTGTAATCACTGTCACATTTTTGAATCCCTGGTGTGCAGTCCTGGTCATTAAATCAGAATGAAGGTGACAGGCACCTTTTCAAATAGAAGCAATTCTCAGAGATTTCCAGAATTAGTAATTTGCTCTAAAACCGTAGAGATGGGAAGTAAGTCTGTTAACTTTTTATCTCTTTTTATTTTAGGTGGTGACCAAAAAATATCGCAACTTTGATATCCCGAAAGAAATGACTGGCATCTGGAGATACTTAACTAATGCTAACAGTAGGGATGAGTTCACCAATACCTGCCCTAGTGACAAGGAGGTTGAGATAGCGTATAGTGACGTAGCCAAAAGACTTACCAAGTAGAGTGGCATTTATGAGAGCCATGTCTTCACATCTTCCCTTAACAGAACTTGCTTTCCTAACAGACTGCTCCTCTTCCTTTAAAGTAGAAACTCTAATTTACATGAATGTGCAGTTAATTCAAGATTTAGGATAAAGGGATAGACAAGGTATAGTAGCTATCTGAAAGTATACACTCCTAAGCAGTATTATTTTAAAATTCTCTTGACCTGCCTACCTTCCCTACCCATAGCCTCCTCTCTGCTCTAATTTGGAGACACTCCGTCACCAACTTTTCAGTTTAGAGGGAGTTTATTGTCATTCTGGATCCCTCACTGTTGGGTCCATTCACTGTGTACAGATGGCAGGATTTTTGAGGTGCAGTGTTTAACTGTTAAAAATAGTAGCCATAATTTCATTAGTCAGCCCCAAACTGGTGCATAATGCCTAGTACAAGGACTATTTATGTATCTTTGGAATCTTATCATATTTTGTAAGAGTATATGAAAGGATTGCTACTGTATCAGACATACTCTGTTTCAATTTAGTCTGTCCTGGATATGTACTAACAAATAGTACCACAGAGAAGAGAGCCTTTTACGACACTCACTACAGTTTATGCTATCTTACTTTGTAGTTGGATTTTTATTTTTGCCTGAAAGCACCTATCCTTCATACCATTTCTAACACTTGAGCTCTAAGTGCTCAAGACCTTCCCCTAAGCATTTTATCGTTTGGAGAAAAGCCCACAGGCATCTGATATGGTCACTCTCAGCCTATTGTTTGCTCTTCGTGTTTTACCTAGTGCCATTTATTTGGAACATTATTGTTTTTTTCATATTTTGTTTTAATTGTTAAAGTTCCTTTTTTAGGTAAGCATAGACCTTTGCTGTTTGTAGATTTGGAGCATCACTACAAAAGCTAGTATTTAGTTGATTTATCTATAGCAGTGCAGTGATTAATAGTGTACAAATTAACACTTAAATTAACCTAAGGGTGGGTTTGTCAAAATATCAAGTAAAGTTTTGTTCCTAAAGTGTATTTAATGTAGATAGCTAATCTAAAGAATGCATTATCCATCCTTTATGAAATATAAGGGAAGTCACAGAGATCACCAACTTTTCCATTCCATCCTTACTTAATGTTAGACTTTGGGTAGAGGGCTCTTTACTCCCTGTGGATTGAACTGTAGTTGTAATGTGGATGTATTTTCTATAATTGTGTCTAATCTTAGTTATTACATGTCTATGAGTTAACTTATATCTACAGCTATATTGAGGAATAGCACTCTACATAATTCTTGTCTGTTTATTTAAATCCGATGTCCTAAAACAGGGATTCTTTGTGTTCTAATAGGGGATGTCAAACTTGGTGAAAATAAACAAAAATTTCTATGTATTTATTCATTTTATTTTTAAAATAGATTTTCTAAATATTACTCCAAAGACTGGTTGTGATTATAATACATTTTTGGTAAATTTTTATACTTGTTTAAGAAGTGCTAATTCCCACAGGCTGTTTCTGGAAATTTGAAGTATATTGTTTATAAAATTGCAATATTTAGCCCTTTTATATGATAACATGTAGTAAGCACTGACTTTATGGAGGTAGTTTGACTTTTCTAAGCATTACTGCATATTTAAACCTATTAGTAATTTGCTTGGTCTAGAAAGATAAGAAAAGCTCCATGTTCTATCCATTTGATTCAAGGTGATTCCTTTGTCTTTTCTTAGAACTCCTTATTGCCAGTCCCAAGTTTCTGACACCTATGTGTTTGTAGTGAAATGTTGGAAGGATTGATCTGGTCTCCGCAAGAAGTGTGGTCAGGTGTATCAAGCTGATTACTGAGGAGTTACATTGCAGTCATGTCTGTGAGTGAGCGTAGCATGTGTGCCCCAGTACAGAGGCCAGAGCATCACTGTTCACTCACTTGAATGGAGTGCTGACTTGGCATTCAGGTGACATGGAGCCTTGTGGCCTCACAGTGTGACAAGGATTTAAGAGCAGGGCTGTCCTTCCCCATGAATAGTGGACTTCGTAGTGGAAAGGGCTACATTCCTCAAAATACAGTGGTGAAAAACACATTCTGAAACACAATTGGGAGGTTTATTTTCACTTTGGATATTGTTCTCTTAATTATTTTTAAGAGTATTCTGTAAGTGTACTTCTTTCTAGCTGGATGTTCAAGGGAGGCATAGGTGGTAGATGTCACTCTTTGCTTGACTGTGATTTTGACTACGATGTAATTATTTTTATCTGAAGAAAGAGTTTATTATCAGGGGAGATAGTTGAAATTGAGATTGGCATATGGACAAAGTCTGGGAAAAAGGATGTCCTTGCATCTTGTTTTTATATCGCCATGTATTTGTGGGAAGATCATAGTCATCGGATATGGATTCTATAATTACCCAATCAGTTTGCCTTCAAGTGTCTGAAGCCTTCTTTCTCCATTTGAGTGAGGAGATTGTAGTCTGAATGTAGACTGCACTATTATCTAAGGAAAAACTCTATACTCTTTCAGTTCACATAATCTCCCTACCTTTTGTTAATGTTGATGGAATTTTTTATATAATTCTGCTATCTTCTTTAATTAGTACTGTTAACTTGTGATAGCATTCAAATAAGATCTTATATTTTGGTAGCCTTGGCTTTTATGATAGCTAAATCCTTGAGCAATCTGTACATTTATTCTTACACTAAGTTGATCAATTTGAGAATTCGACATTTTTACTTCTATTGAGTTTTGAATCTACCATTGCATGTGGATAGCTTTTATTTCTGTTTACAAAAAAAATCAATTTAGAAAATGCTAAAGTAAAATGAGAGAAAATAGATATGTATTTTTTCAGGTATGTTTTGTTACACATTTCATTAAGTTTAATGCTTAATCATTTTCTTACATAGACTTTAATCAGTAATTGATTAAAAAAGAGGGAAACATTCAATAATGCCCCCCCCTTTTTTAAATCCACTCTTAAAAATGATCAAGGTTGGAATCTAAAAATTAAAAAAATCACATTTTTATCAGTGGATAAAATTCTCAACTCCCCGAGTTATACTGTTGATGAGAACTAGAGTATTTGATTTAGAGTTACTTGAAAAGGCACACAAAAGCTTATTGTCGAATGCTTCATATTTTCTTTTCTCTTTCTGGAACATCCTACACCAGTATATTGGTGGCAGCTATTGTATTAAAAAAATAAAGTATATTTTCTCTATGATAAAGGATTCTTTTTTCCCCCCTTGATGAAAATAAATAACGACTTGGGCTAAAAGTGTTTTGAGACTAATTTTTCCCCCCCTGCAAATGGAGGACTAAACATATTTAAAAGATTAAAGGAGGTGATTCATATGATCATCTCAGTAAGTACAGAAAAGAATTTAATAAACGCTTTCAACGGGACCAGAGGTAACTTTGTTTTAACAAGTTTAAAGACGTCATCAAGAGTCTGTAGCAAATGTTGTACATGAAGATGAACAAAAGACTTCTCGTTAAAGTCAAGAGTAAGGTTGGTTTACTCTCTATTACAGCTCCCGTTCTTCTACTCTCCACTGTTCTTTATTAGAGATACCCTGACCAAATGTGGTTTGAATCGCAAGGATGGTAGTTCAAACCCAACAGTCGTTTCTTAGAAATCCTAGACAGGGTTGCTGTGAATAGAACTGACTTGAGGACACTTAACAACAACCAATGCAATAAGACTAAATGTAAGGAATGGCTACAAAGTGACAAACTGTTGCTATTTGCAGAGGAAAAAATCCCAAATAACCAACAAATCTTTTAAAAAGAGACTTGCTGAATACATGATTGAGGAACATAATTGACATATTACTACTGACTAATATTACCAATGTTACGGACAGAAATGGGTTACTTCTGGGGCAGGACAAGTGGGTGACAAGGAAAAGGGGTGAAAGATTAAAAATATACTTGCTTGAGTCATTAAAAATATATAACATGAACATACTACCCATTCTAAGAAAAAGTGCATTAAAAGATTTAATTATAATTTACAAGGAAATTAGAACAAAAAGGAGTCTAAAAATTCCCATTGGAGGCATTCGACCCCAAATAGCTAAGGTGTATCTGTGGGTAGAAGATGTGGGGGAAAAGCAGTTATCTAACAAGATTCCGAGGCTTATTAAAAGCTTATAATAATTGATGTGAAGGATATAGTTGGTCACAGCAACATATAACGCTTTTGCTGCAACAACCTGAAAAGACTGGATTGTTGTTGTTATGTGCCGTTGACGGTTCTGACCCACAGAGACCCTGGACAGGGTTTCCGAGGAGCAGCTGGTGAGCTTGAACTGCCAGCCTTGCAGTTCAAACTTTGCAGTCACACTAGGACTCCCACAGCGCCACACTAGGACTCCGAAAAGACTGGATTAACTGGATTAGAACGTCTCAAAATACCAGAGAACTCTGGGAGCAATAAAGGCTAGACAAATTGTAATTTCAGAGGTCGATTGCTACTCTGGTTCTTTTCTCCCTGGAATGCATTTGCTTAATTTTGGGGCCATACTGGTGGTTGGAAGGAGCTCTGGTAGCATAGTGGTTACAAATCAGGCTGTGAACCGCAAGGTCAGCATTTGGAAACTGCCAGCTGTTCCCCAGGAGAAAGATGAGGCGTTCTGCTCCCGTAAAGATTTATAGCCTCAGAAACCCTGTACAAGAGTCACTATGATTCGTAACCAACTCCACGGCACACGGCCACCACCATTGGTGGTTGGAGTTGGCCCATGCAGAGGCGTTCTACTAGAGTAAAGACAATTAATGCTTTGGGATATAGTGTACACTGGAAACTTGAGGCACCCCAAACACGAGTGGTTTTCCTGCAGAACATTTGCTTAACTGCAGAGCTGTACTTGGCATGCTTGAAGCTAAGCTTAAGGTTTCTGAAAAGTAGAAATCATCCATAATTTCTCAATAATAAGAGAAAATTTTTATTAGAGGGAGGAGTCTGCCCCAAACGGAAAGCAGCTTGGTTGCCTGAGGGTGGGAGGAGGGATTGACTGCAACTGGGCATGAGGGTTTTATTGGAGCGATGATGGAAATAGTTTAAAAAGGGGTTGTGGATAAAGAACTAGTGTCTAGGATATATAAAAGTCCACTCAACAAAACACCCAATTGAAGAAAAGTAGGCCAAGGGTTTAAACATTTCTTGAACAAATGAGTAAGCATATAAAAATAAGTTCATCATGAACCATGAGGAAAATGCAAATCAAAGTAGAATGAGCTCTAACTTCCCACCCACTATGTAAGAAAACAGTAATCAATAAGATGAACAGTAAATGTTGGCAAGAATGTGGAGAACTTGGAACCCTCATATATGGCTGTTGGGAATGCAAAATAGTGTCAATGCCTTCGAGTTGATTCCAACTCATAGTGGCACTGTATTATGTTTCTGAGGAGAGGCTTGTGGATTAGAATAGCCAACCTGTGGCTAGCAGTCCAGTGCTTATCCTACAGCGCCACACCAGAACTCTAGAGCTGCCATCATTGTTAGGTGCCATCGAGTGGATTGGAACTCACAGCGACCTGTGCAACAGAATGAAACACTACCCGGTCCTACGTCATCCTTAAAATTGTTAAGCGCTTATGCCACTGTGGCAATCCATCTCGGGAGTCTTCCTCTTTTTCAATGACCCTCCACTTTATCTAGCATGATGTCCTTCAGGGACTGGTCCCACCTGATAATATATCCAAGGTACGAGAGAGGAAGTCTGGTCAGTCTGGCTTGTGAGGAGCATGATGACTGTACTTTCAAGTCCTCTTGGTTGTCAGCAAGCCTGGTTGTATCTTCTGTATATCGCAGGGTTTTAGTGAGCCTTCCTCCAGTCCCAATGCCATGCTCTTCATATAATCTGGGTTTTCGGATTATTTGCTCAGCATGTAGATTGAGTTAGTATGGTGAAAGAATGCAACCCTGGTGCACACCTTTCCTGACTTTAAACCATACAGTGTTCCCATGTTCTGATCAAATGACATCCTCTTTCTTGGTCTATGTACAGCTTCCTCGTGAGCACAATAAAGTGTTCAAGAATACTTATTTTTCACAATGTTGTACATAATTGTCCACATAGTAGAAAGCGTTTGCATAGTCAATAAAGCATAGGTAAACATCTTTCTGGTATTCTCTGTTTTCAGCCAAGACCCATCTGATGTCAGCAATGATACCCCTTATTCCATGTCCCTGTTTGAATCTGTCTTGAATTGCTGGCAGTTCCCTGTTGAGGTACTGGTACCATTTGGAGGGGCGTGGGGAGTGAGTGAACGGTTTACTTAGATACAGCTTTACTGAGAGCTGCTCCTAGGAAACCCTATACAGGTTCCCTATGGGTTGGAATCGACTCAATGGCACTTAACACCAAGTGGAAAGTTAAGACACCCCCCATCCCCCAATTAATGTTTGCTTATTGTGGTGTCCCCAACACTTCTTCCCCAAGGGCTCAGTTCTGCAACTTGTCAATGCAGACCACTAGCACAGCCCCCAGGGTCCTCCAAAGGCATCACCTTTGTAGATGTCAAGGTACATGTTGAATGCCTCCCTGTTGCAGTTTCCATCAGGAGTGAAGACATTTGTGGAAGGGCCCATCTACATAGATGGCAATGATAGAGTTGACATTCTTGGAAGTATTGCTACCGAAGGTGCAGATGCAGGCTCCATTGGGAATCTACATACTGTCCAATCATAAGACCCCAGCTTGCCCACAGGAACCAGTGCAGAGCGATAGTTAAGGTAGGTGTCCTTGAGAGCGAAGATGTAGACAGTGCCCTTATCACTGGAGGCTCAGAGGAAAGTCCTGGCTGAGGTTAAGGCGGTAAAAGGCAGGGTCAGTGCCTCGGTGCAGATCCACCAGTTTCTCCTTGGACTGTGTGTCAAAAAGGTGACTTAAGGGTGCCTTTCTGGGAGTCTGAGGCCACTACATTGCCTGGCTGGTTCAGCGACACACAGGCAACGTCACTCTGATGTGCATTGATGGAGCAGATGATCCAGGCTTGGTGCTCACAAGCTGCAGATTCCCACACTGTGTCCAGGGAACACTAGCAGTTGCTTCTCCAGGCTGGGGCAGAGGTTACAGAGCCCTTTGGGGTTGTCCTGAGTGTCAAACAACTTTTGGGGATTGTCATGGAAGGAGTACACATAGATGGGGTCCCTCAGCACTAACACAATCCTGTCGTGGGGCATATGCACAGCCAGCCCAGGCTTGTCCTTGAAGTCATTGCCTTCCTGGGCATCATCCCAGATCAGCACTGCGGAGATCTCTGAGAACTTGGGGCTGCTGCCACCGCCCACCAGAGCCGGCAGGTTGGAGCAGTGCAGCATCTCCACCAGGCCCATGCTGGCCACCTGCTCATAGTCTAGATGCCCCATCACCAGTGGTGCCACATTGTAGATGCGCATACCTGACTCCATGGCACAGCAAAAAGCGCTCTGATCTTGGTTGAAATGAAGGCTGGTAACTCCTCAAAGTGGTTGCTAAGTTACGGTCCAGGATTGTTCCCCTCTCCTCTGCACGTCCCCCATCCGGGTCCTAGTTCTCGGTGCTGTACACCTGTTGCATTTATTTTTGAGGTATCTTTAGCAAAATTTTACTCTCATGTAATAGTAATGATTTTGTCCTGTGATTTTCTCATTCCATTGGGCCACCTCTGAAATGGATACAAATATCTCTTCCAATGAGTTGGCAGAGATGAGTGAGTGCCTCCAGTGGTGCATCAGTTTGTTGAAAGATTTCAGTTTGTATTCCATCAGTTCCCAGAGCCTTGTTTCCAGGGTCTTCAGTGCACCTTGTACTTCTTGCTTCATTATCATTGACTTTCTCTTGAAATGGTTGAACACTGACTATTTCTTTTTGGTAAAGTAACTGTATTTCTTCCATCTTTTTTTTTTTTTTAACTTTTTATTTATTTTTATTAAATGTTTTTATTTTGGATTGTGTGAAAGTTTACAGGGCACATCATCAGCTTCACATTCAACCATTCATATAGCTTGTTTCATTACAT
>NW_006408565.1:13114277-13180595 GCF_000296735.1 Chrysochloris asiatica | reverse complement strand
GTAACACAGACTAAAACACTCGCCCCTTGGTTAGTCACGTAATAAAGAAACATTCCAGCATCCTTCCATCTTCTTTTGATACTTTCTGCAGCATTCAGTGTTTTGCCTATAGAATCCTTCAATATTTCAAGTTGAGGCTTGAATTTTTTCTTCATCTTAAATGCTGTGTTCTTCCCATTTGGTTTTCTAACTGCAGGTCTTTACACATTTCTTTATAATACGTTCTTTGGTTTCTCAAGTTGCCCTTTGAAGTTTTCTGTTCATCGTTTTTACTTCCTCGTGTTTTCCATCTTTAGAATCTCTACACTGGAGAGCAAATTTCAGTCTCTTCTGACATCCATTTTGGTTTTTTTATTTTTTTCTTGTTTTCTTAATGACCTTTTGCTTTCTTTCTGTATGATGATCTTGATGTCATTCCACAACTCTTCTGGTCTTCAGTCTTTAGTGTTTAATATATCAAATCTGTTCTTCAGATGATCTCTAAATTCAGGTGGGATATGTTCAGAGTCAAATAAATATTGGTTCTCGTGGACTTGTTTTAAGTTTTTTTCAGCTTCAGTGTAAACTTGCATATGAGCAATTACTGATGGTCTATTCCCCCGTCTATCCCTGGCCTTTTTTTGGCTGATGATATGGAGCTCTTTCACCGTGTCTTTCCACAGATGTAGTCAATTTGATTTCTGTGTATTCCTTCTAGAGAGGTCCATGTGTATAGTCTTTTATGTTGTTTCAAAAAGGTATTTGCAAAGAAGTAATTGGTCTTGCAAAATTTTGTCATGAGATCTCCAGTATCATTTCTGTCACCAAGGCCATCTTTTCTAACCACCGATCCTTCCTTTCTGTTTCCAACTTTTGTATTCCAATGGCCAGTAATTATCAATGCATCATGATTGCATGCTTAATCAATTTCAGACTGAAGAAGTTGATAGAATTCTTCAATTTCATCAGCACGGGCTTTAGTGGTTGGTGTGTAATTTGAATAATAATGGTGTTAACTGGTCTTCCTTATAGGCATATGGACATTATCCTATTACAGACAGCATTATACTTCAAGATAGATCTTGAAATGTGCTTTTTGCTGGCAAACGAGACGTCTTTCCTCATCAATTTGTCATTTGTTGTTGTTAAGTATCGTGGAGTTGGTTCCAACTCATGGTAACCCTGCACTGGGTCTCCGAGACTGCAAATCTTTATGGGAGCAGCAGGTAGTTTCGAACTGCTGACATTGAGGTTAGCATCCAATTCATAACCACTTCACTACCAGAGCTTCCTTAATTTACCGGTATATTAAATCACTTGATTGTCAGATTCAAAATGGCCAATACCAGCCTTTTTCAGCTCTCGAATGCCTAAGATATCAATGTTTATGTGTTCCATTTCATTTATGACAATTTCCAATTTTCCTAGGTTCATACATCAGACATTTCATGTTCTGATTATTAATGGATGTTTACAGCTGTTTCTTCTTATTTTGAGTTGTACCCCATCAGTAAATGAAGGCCCTGAAAGC
Organism: Chrysochloris asiatica; assembly: GCF_000296735.1. NCBI lineage: Eukaryota > Metazoa > Chordata > Mammalia > Afrosoricida > Chrysochloridae > Chrysochloris > Chrysochloris asiatica. The sequence continues at coordinate 13,179,085 of NW_006408565.1, read as the reverse complement.
TTTCCTCCATATGCATTATCATGGTCAACTCGAATTTGAGAAAGCAGCTCTTCCCCAGTCGTAGGTTGAGTGCCTTTTAACCTGAGGGGCTCATCTTTTGTCACTGTATCTGACAGTATTCTGGTGCTCTTCATCATGTTTCAATATTCAGTATTCTGGTGTTATCTGACAGTGTTCCATTGCCATTAATAAGATTTCCAGTGGCTAAACATTTAGACGTAGATTGTCTCTCCTTGTTGTTGTTGTTAGGCACCATCGAGTTTGTACTGACTCATAGTGACCCTATGCACAACAGAACGAAACACTGCCTGACCCTGGGTTGACCTCACAATTGTTGCCATGCTTGAGCCCATTGATGCTGCCACTTTGCCAATCCATCTCGCTGAGGGTCTTCCTCTTTTTCTCTGACTCTCCACCTTACCAAACATGATATCCCTCTCCAGTGACTGGTTCTTCCTGACAATATGTCCGAAGTATGAGAGATGAAGTTTGGCCATCCTGGCCTCCAAGGAGCATTCTAGCTGTACTTCTTCCAACATAGATCTGTTTGTTCTTTTGGCAGCCCATGATACTTTTAATATTCTCCTCCAACACCATAACTCAAATGCATCAATTCTTCTACGATCTTCCTTATTCACTGTCCAGCTTTCGCATGCATATGACGTTATTGAAACTCTGGAAGCTCAGCTGAAACCTCTCCACCATGGGTAAACCTTGCGGGTATTTGAAAGACTGCTGGCATGGCTTCCAGCATCACAGAAACATGCAAGCCACCACAGTGTGACAAACTAACAGGTAAGTGGTGGCCAGCTAACATAGTGGTTTTTATACATTGTTTCCAGAGCTGCCATGTTGTTGTTAAGTGCTGTTGAGTCAGTTTTGACCCATAGCAACCCTGTATAAGGTTTCTGAGGAGCGTCTGGGGAGCTTGAACTGCCACCCTTGTTGTTCAAACTGACTTTGCTGTCCAGGGCATTAACCTACAGCACCACACCAGAGCTGCCATATGACTCAGTAATTCCACTCCAAGGTTTATATTCAAGAGAATGGAAAGCTAATGTCCAAACAGTGTTCATGAATGTCCGTAGCAGCATTACTCATAACATCTGAAGAGCGGAAACCACCTATAAGTGAATAAAATAAAATGTGGTATTCAACAATGAAGAGAAGTGAAGTCCTGATGAACAGCTTGATGAACCTTGGACACACTATGCTAAGTGAAAAACCAGACAGCAAGGGGCACACTTAATGATTCCAGCTATATGAAATGTCCAGAATAGGCAAATCTATAGTGGAGACAGACATAGATTAGTGATGGCCAGGGACTAGAGGTCGTGAGGAGTGGGCAGCGATGGTTAATGGAGTTAGTGAAAATGTGAATGGGATTAGTGGGGATGGCTGTACAACTTTATGAATATACAATAAACCACTGAACTGTACATATTAGAAAGGTGAACTTTTGGTATATAAACAAAAAAATTCAAGGGGGGACAATTTTGCCTTGAAAGGTGACCCGACGGGATGTGGAAATCATCAAACAATATCATTAATATCACATGCAGGTAAAATTTTTCTGAAGCTAATTAAAAAATGGTTGCAGCAGTGTATCAATAGGGAGCTGTCAGAAATTCAAGCTAGATTTAGAAGAGGAACAAGGAATATCATTGCTGACATTAGGTGGATCTTGGCTGAAAGCAGACAATACCAGAAAGATGTTTACCCGTGCTGTATTGACTATGCAAAGGCATTCAACTGTGAGGATGACAAACTGAATAACATTAACATTTACAGTGGGAATGGGGATTCCAGAACACTTCATTGTGCTCATGAGGAATCTGTACATAGACCAAGAGAACAAGGTAATACTGAATGGTTTAAAATCAGGAAACGTGTGTGTCAGTCCAATGCTGGTCCTACAGCACCACACCACAAATAGATGAAAGAAATTCTGTAACAAACATAGAAAAAGTGGAATTTAAAACTTCTAAAATCCTTACATTATTTGGGAAGAAGTCAAAGTATTTATTTTAAGAAGACTATAAGAAATCAAGTTTGTAGGGTAATCACTGGACTGCTAACTGAAAGGTCAGCAGTTCAAATCCACTAGTCTCTCCTTGGAAACCCTATACAGGGTCGCTATGAATTGGAACCGACTCCATGGCATCTAACAACTAGGATAACTTATAATTATAGAATAAATAATAAAATTCTAAGATTCAAGGAACGGAGTGGGATTTTTTTTTTTAAGGGCCTGTTTTTTCTTGTTTAACAGCAGATTGCCCAACGTCAAAAAAACATAATTACAGGATTCTGCAAACATTTGCGGGAAGCGACATGACTATCAATAAATACTGGACACGATGGGGAGGGGGTGGACGACAAGCACGGTTTGGATTCGGGGTCCTGAAGTATTGGCCAGGATGCCCCCACCCGAGATAATACTGAGTCAGCGGTGTCATTGGCTGGCTGTGGTCCCAATGTGCTCCTTGTAACGCATTCCCTAGTCCTCTAAGGACATGATGTGACCTGGACAGAGACGGGACGAGTTCCTGAAGGCCTGGGGTCCCTGTGGGGTTCTACGTGGTTCTTCTCGCTGGGCGGCGGCGGCTAGGTGACCGTGACCCGTTAGACTGGACCAACACGACACCCACGCCCCGCAGCAGCCAAGCCCGCGCCCTTGAAGAAGGCCTTGAGGCCTTCGTTCTGGAAGATCTTCCACCAGCTGTCCCGGCCCCGCTGGACATGAGGTCAGCTTCTTGGTGCCCGACTGCATCACCCTGCGTCACCACACGGTGTCAAACGGGTAGGAGACGATGCGGGGCAGGGTCTGGGCGATCGTCCCGCTGACCACCGAGTGTGCGTTCTTGGGGTAGGAGAACATGCCTCTGACACAAACCATGGAAACCGTCTGACTTGCTGCTTTACACCCGTCTCCAGGCCCTTGAACTCCTGGCTCAGTGTTGGGTTTGCCCTCGTTGGCCGCTAGGGATGGTCTTTCTAAATTCAGTGAATAAAGGAAGCAGGGGAGGTGGTACCAGCAGGGTCAGTCCCCTTGCCCCAAGGCCAGGTTGCCGGAAGTAGCGCCAGAGCTAGTGTGCTTGTCCACAACGCCTAGAAATGGAATTTTTAAAAAATCTAAAGTTAGATGACTAAGAACAAAACCCAAAATCACTGCCATTGAATCAACTCCAACTCATAGCACTCCTACCCTGTATAGGGTTATGGACCACATAGCCTCATCTTTCTCCCATTGACCAGCTGGTGGGTCTGCTGACCTTTTGGTTAGTAGTCCAATGCCTAACCCAAAGTGCCACAACAGGATAGGATGAGCTGGAAGAGTAACAAAAGGGTAATTATAAACTGCAAAGTTAGCAGTTCAACAATAACAACAAATACTAAGAATTGGGAGTCCTGGTGTGGACTGTAGGATAAGCACTTGACCTCAAGGTCAGTTTGAATTGCAAGGCTGGTGATTTAAACTTACCAGCTGCTCCTCAGAAACCCTATATAAGGTCACTATGAGTGGAACTGACTGATTCAGCTGCATTTCACACCAACAAATATTAAGAATTGGACTCCTGATGTGGCACTATAGGATAAGCACTGGACTTCCAACCACAAGATCAGAGGTTCAAACCCACCAGCTGTTCCTTGGAAACCCTATAGGGGTCACTATGAGTCTGCACTAACTCAAGGCATTTAACAACAACATATTAAGAATTACGTTAAATGTAATAAATGAACCAATCCAACTGCGGTGGAAGAGTGTCAAAGTGAATTAAAAAAAACATTTCCAACAGACAAACTTTAAACCTAAGGACACAAAAGGTTGGAACTAAGGGATAAATAGGGTTGACCCAGTAAATAAAATAAAGCAGAGGTAATATGTATGCATCAGAAAAAGTGGCTTTAAGGCAACAAATATTGCTAGGAATAAAGGTCATTTTATAATGGTAAAACGTTTATTTCCTAGGAAGACACATAACAGTCTTAAGTTACTAAGCATGTATATTTAATAACACAAATGTAAATGCATAAAGCAAAAATTGGCCTAGAGAAGAAATAGATCAATACACAGTGAACTGATAGAACAGCAGGAAAAAAACAAAACAACAAATCAATAATGATATAAATTTGAATAGCATTATTAGCCAATTTAATCTAATTGACATGTTGTTATTGTTAAGTGCCATTGAGTTGGTTCTGACCCATAGCGACCCTGTATAGGGTTTCCAAGGAGCAGTTGGTGAGCTTGAATCGTTGACCTTACAGTTCAAATGGCTTTGCAGTCTGGTGCATTAACCCACAGCACCACACCAGGACTCCAATTGACATATATAGAACACTATATCCACTAGGGGAGTCCCTGTGTGGCGCTATAGGATAAGCACTAGACAGCAAGGTCAGCTTGAACCACAAGGTCAGCAGTTCAAACTCATCTTTCGCTCCTTGGAAACCTATATAGTGTTGCTATGAGTCAGAACCAATTCAACAGCAATTAACAAAACCATATCCACTAGGAGGAGCCCTGGGTGACTTTGCAGGATCAGCACTGGACTGCCCACAGAACAGGTCTGTGGCCACCAAGCCACTCCTTGGAAACCCTATACAGGGTCACTATGAGTCCCAGTGGACTTTGTAGCACTTAACAACAGCAAGAAGCTCTGGTGGTTCAACGGCTAGGCACTCAGCTGCCAACTGAAAGGCTGGTGATTCACACTGACCTAGCAGCAGCTCTGAGGGAGAAAGACCTGGGCATGTGTTCCAACAAAGACTGTTGGTATTGTAAGTGCTGTTGAGTCGATTCCAACTCATAGGGTTTATGAGGAGCAGCTGGCGGGTTTGAACTGCCGACCTTGTGGTTCGCAGTCTAGTGCTGATCGTACAGCCACACCAGGAATCCCCAATAAGGACTAGAGCCTAGAAAATCCCAAGGAGCAGTGTGACTCACATTGGGTCAAAGATTGGGCAGCACTTAATAACACCAACATAGTCAACAACTACAGAATGCACACAGGACATGGAACTTTCAGCGAAGTGCATTGATTACATATGCTGGTCCATAAAGCAAGACTCAACATGTTTTAAAGCATCAAAATCCTACACAATGTGTTCTCTCACCACAATGGAATTAAACTCCCTCCCCAAATCAGCTGCTCCCCCGGAGACCCTATACAGGATGGTTATGAGTCAGAACAGTCTCCACAGCACTAACAACAACAACAACAACAACAACCAGACCCATTGTTGTCAAGTCAATTCCAAGTCCCGCAAACCTAGAGGTCCGAGTAGGACTAGGATTTCAGAGCCTGTAAAAGAAGGAGCTCTGGTAGCGTAGTGGTTACGAATTGGGCTGCGATCCGCAAGGTCAGCAGTTCGAAACTACCAGCAGTTCTGTGGGAGAAAGATAAGGCTTTCTGTTCCCGTAAAGATTTATACCCTCGGAAACCCTGTACAGGGTCACTATGAGTCGGAACTGACTCCACGGCACACAGCAACCACCAACCTTTACGTTGAAGATGCATTTGAATGATGGTATTGGAGAAGAATAGTGAACAACACATTGTTCCTTAGAAATCAGGATGGTGAGACTTCATCTTTTCTACTTTGGATATGTTAGGAGGGACCAGTCTCTGGAGAAGGACATCATGATTGGAAAAGTGGATGGTCAATGAAAATGAGGAAGACCCCAATGAGATGGACTGACACCGTGTCAGCAACAATGGGCTCAAACGTAGCAACAATTAAGAGGATGGTGCAGGACACGGCAGTGTTGCGTTCTGTTGTGCCCAGGGTCTCTATGAGTTGGAATCAGTTTGACAGCACCTAGAAAGAACAGCAACATCATTTACATGAGCAGACTGCCACATTGTTCTTCAGTGGAGTGGCTGGTGGCTCAGTTAGCACCCAGACAGCCAGGGCACCTCCAGGTCTCCTTTGGAATTAAACAACAACTGTTGATAAGTATTGTTGAGCTGGTTCAGACTCATAGTGACCCTGTATAGAGTTTCTGAGGAGCGACTGTTGAGTTTGAACCGCTGACCTTGCAGTTCAAACAGTCCTTGCGGTCCAGTGCTTATCCTACAGTGCCACATCAGGACTCCTGGAATTAAGACTAGAATTAAACCAGGAATTAAACTAGAAATAAAAAATTGACAGATACCAAGAAAATCCCCAGAATAAGGAGCCAATTATTAATAGTAAGTGCAACAAACCCAAAATCTTCTTAGGAATTTTATGTGCCAGGAACTATTCTAAGCGCTTGGTGTATATTACTTCACTTAGTCTCCCTAACAATCCTATGAAGTTCAGACTATTTTTTATTCCATTTTATGGGTGAGGAAACTGAGGTAGAGGTTAAGAAACCTTCCAAGGTCACACAGTTTAGTAAGTCAAAGAGCCAAAAGTAGAATCCAGGGAACTATGTTATGTATTTTTAGAAGTATCTCTGGTCTTCCTTTTAGCATGGGCTTGCTCCCTTATCCCTGATGGCCAACGTAATTGGGCTTTCAAGTAAGCAGACCTCCAATGGCGGCAAATCTATTCTTGTGTTTGTTTCTCTGGGGCAGAAAGTGGAGGGTTCAGGCCCATACAAGTCCTGCCTCTCCAGTATGGTTTTAACCACCTACTGCAGATGCCCTTGACTTTAAAGCTCTTGCAAGCTTTCAGCAGCTTCAGGTGCGGTTCTAAAATGACCAGGAGGGGGCACCAGTTTACCTCCTTTAGACCTACTTCTGCAAATGGGGCTGTGACAGCTGCAGGACCTCGGTCAGTTTGGGGAGCTGTCAGCTCCGTTCAGCAGCGTCGTCTGCTTCCTTCCTCTTTATCAGATCTGTCAGGGCTGCTGCGTGTTGTGAAGGCACCTCCGGCCTCCTTCCCTCCTTCCTGTGTCGAACGGACGTTCTCTGGCGCAGCCACTAATCTACACCTCCGCGCCTCCCGCCTGGGCAGAGGCAGGGCCAGGGCCCCCTGCTCGCACCCTTTTTTTTTGGTGGGGAGGGACCCTACTTTGAGGTCAAGTCACCCGAGGACGTTGACTTCTGTCCGACACCCAGCCCAGTGTGCGCAAGCTTCTTGCAGGTCTTTAGCACTTCTGCAAACCTCGGTGGCAGCGCAGAGGGCAACTGGGGGAAGCGCCTAGCAAGCAAAACTAACAGGTCTGGTGGCAGTTGGGTGGAGGGAGGGCAAGGTGTCTGCTGTGGTTAGTTCTCAGGAGCTCCTCTGGGCTGCTCCTCGTCCCTCAGGGGGCACGTTATGTGACTGGCGGGTGTTTGCCGAGGGCTTACTGTGTGCCCACCATTGTGCTAGGGGCTGGGATATGGGATATGCACCCCTCCAGGATCATCGCAGACAGGGAGTCCACCACACGCAAAGCGACCTAGTCAAGAGACATGTCACCTGGAAATAAGGGAGAAAAATGGGCTGCTTTTAAAGGACAGGCAGGGAAGGCCTCCCGGAAGAGGTGCCCTCTGCCCTCAGACCTGAGAGATGTTTTCTAGAACAGTCTTTACAGTTACAATGGGAAATTCCCAACCCCACCCCAAAGACTAGTAGAAGATCCTTCCCCTCACGAAGTGGTAACAGTGGGGAGAGCTGGCATTGGGTTAAAAAGGATAACCCACATCATATTTCTAACCCTGTTTCTTATAAAATAAGCAAGGGATGTACCTCAATTTCTCCAATAGTTCCCTCTCTCTGATTTCCTCAGCCAAATAAGAATAGTTTTCATTAAGCACTAACAAGGTCACTGTTGTTGTTAAGTGCCATCGAGTCCTTAGTACTCATAGAGACCCTGTCGCATAGGGGTTTCCAAGGAGCGGCTGGTGGATTTGAACTGCTGACCTTGTGGCTCAAACTGACCACACCAGAGATTCCAGTCACTGTACTAAGTTTATTTTTAAGGTTTCTAGTCTTAATCTTCTCAACAATGTCATGAGATTTTGTTTGTTGTTGTTAAATACAATTGAGCTTTGATTCCGACTCATAGTGACCTTGTACAGTGTTTCTGAGGAGCGGTTGGTGAACTTGAACCTCTGACCTTGCAATCTAGCGCATTAACCCACAGTGCCACACCAGGACTGTTTTTTAAATACAAGGAAACATATAGGGAGATCAAACCGTTTTTCTAAGGTCACATAGGCCATAAGGCTCCCAGATTCAAAGCTATCACTGTCCTTGTATTGGGAAGGGCTGAAGTGGGGCTTGGGGCAATGTAGGACTTTTCTACTAGATGTTTAGGGGCTATCAGGGCTGCACTATGTCCAGTGGAGGTGGCCGACCCAACCACGGCCATCAAGTCAATTCGGACTCATAGCAGTCAGTTAAGGCATACTAAAACAACTCTCTGGGATTTCCAAGGCTGTAATCTTGATGAAAGCAGACTGCAGTGACTTTCTCTGTGGAGCAACTGGTGGGTTTGAACCACTACCCTTTTGGTAGTGGATGAGTACTTAACCACTCTTCCATCACGGGTGACAGAAGAACTAAATGGTTCCAATAGTAGTGTTGAGCTCGTTGTCATCCCGTTTTCTGTGTAGATGAGGGGTCCTATCTGGTGAATGGGATTCTGGGAGTTCAGGAAAGCAGGAGGCTCTTTTCTGCATCCTTGACATTGCCCCCTGCTGTCTGCAAAGGTCACTGTAAGGTGTGCGGACAAAGGCAACCACGAAGGGCTTCCCAACCCTGAAGGGGCAGGAGAAGAAGAAAAGCTCAGATCCCATCCCACTGCCTTTCTTCCCAGAAGCACTTAAATGATTTCATCTCAGCCTATTAAGTAGTTTACTGCAGAGGGATTGGTCCTAATCTCCACAGCACCTCCCCAAATTCTGTGACCCATGATAGAGTCTTAAAGTTGCCTATTACAGTTTTATCATTCTTTTCTTGATGAGAGAAAAAGTCAGAAATATGAATACAGTGGAGCCCGAATTACTGGCTCTTCTCGCCCAGGTGCACAGTTTAGATTTGGTTAGCAACGTATATATGTTGTTGTTAAGTGCCATTGAGTCAGTTTCAACTCATAGCAACCCTGGATAGGGTTTACAAGGAGCGGCTGGTGGGTTTGAACCTCTGACATTGTAGTTCCCAGTCCAGTGCTTGTCCTACAGTGCTGCACCAGAAGATATGTATATGTACATATTTAAAGAAAAGTTACCTTTCAACTTGGTATTCTAAACTGACGTTCATGATTGTTGTTGTTGTTGTTAGGTGCCATCGAGTTGGTACCGACCCATAGCGACCTTATGCACAGTAGAACGAAACACTGCCTGATCCTGGGCCAACCTCACCATTGTTGCCATGCTTCAGTCCATCGATGCTGCCACTTGGCTAATCCATCTCGTTGGGGGTCTTTCTCTTTTTCTCTGACCCTCCACCTTACCAAACATGACATCCTTCTTGAGCGACTGGTCCCTCCTGACAATATGTCTGAAGTATGAGAGACGAAGTTTGGCCATCTTGACCTCTAAGGAGCACTCTGGCTGCACTTCTTCCAAAATGGATCTATTGGTTCTTTTGGCAGCCCATGGTACTTTCAAAAATTTCCTCCAACACCATTACTCAAAAGCATCAATTCTTCTACGGTCTTCCTTATTCACTGTCCAGCTTTCACATGCATATGAGGTTATTGAAAACACGATGGCTTGGGACAGGTGTACCTTAGTCCTCAAACTGACATCTTTGCTCTTCAACACTTTAAAAAGGTCTTGTGCAGCAGATTTGCCTAATGCAATACGTTGCCTGATCTCTGTGAGCGTTGATAGTTGATGATTAGAGAGAGGCATTTCTGGGATCATGCTGGTAACAACCCAGTCCTGTTGTCTCACTGATGAAGAAACTAAGGGTAAATGACTTGCTCAAGGCTCCGTAGCTAGTTAGTTGCAGAGTGGGGACTCCTAGAACAGTTCTCCCAGAGAACAGATGTGGCATAAACATGGGATGCCACCAGGTATTTTTGCCTTGGGAACCATGTCTTGATCTAGATAGGATTCTCCTTGGCTTTCAGGGAGTTCTCTGGATGAATTGAAGGACTTAAGGAGTGGGTTTAGCAGAATCTTTGGCATCCAAAATCATTATCACATGTTGAAAAATAGACACAATTGACTGACTGGGACGTCCCAGTCACTCAGAAACTGCACAGTTGAGTGCCTGCTAGGTGTAAGGCACTGTCTAGAAGAAATGAATAAATGAAGATGGAAGATATGTTGTTGCTGCCATTCAGGAACTTCCAGGATCACTTCCTGGTTATTATAAAAACAAATAACCAGACAGCAAAAGCAGAAGGTAAGAAGTGATTCGCAAGAATCTGAGAATGCTATTTGTTGGTTCACTCAGATATTTATTTGACCAGACGTTTAGGGGGCTGTCAGGATTGCACTATGTCCAGTGGAGGTGACCGACCCAACCACGGCCATCAAGTCGATTCAGACTCATAGCAGTCAGTTAAGACATACTAAAACTGCCCTCTAGGATTTCTATAATCATTATGAAAGATTACAGCCTTGGAAACCCTATAGGGCGGTTCAAGTTCACCAGCTCCTCCTTGGAAACCCTCTACAGGGTTGCTATGGGTCGGAACTGACTCGATGTCACTTCACAACAACAACACTCTTGATGAAAGCAGACTGCCGTGGCTTTCTCTGTGGAGCAACTATGGTCATTCTTAAAGGGAATGATTGCTTTCCACTGGGAAAACCAACAGGTTACCGAGGAGATGATTCCTAAGTGGTAAATAATTATGAAAGCATTTCTGCTCCTTGTAGAAAGTTTGGAAAGTAAAGACAGGAAGTAAAGAAATATATACATAATTTCCCCCTGAATTCACTATCCAGAAGCAATGTATTATGCGATATGCTTTCCAGCCTGCTGGGAAGGATCCCCTCTCCCCTCTTAAGAATTTTAGCGCTTTATGTTTTTGTTTTTTTTTTTATTGTAAACTTATTATACTATCATAAACATTTCCACATTATCTAGAACTCTTAAGCATTGTAAAGCTACTTCCCAAACTTGCCTGTCATTTTGTCCTACTTGGTGGCTTGTGAGTTACCGTAATATTGGAAGCTATGCCACTAGTGTTTCAAATACAAGCAGCTGGACAGGTTTCAGCAGAGGTTCCAGAAACTAAGACTAAGAAGAAAGGCCTGGTGATTTGCTTTCAAAAATTAGCCAATGAAAACCTTATGGATCACAGCAGAATACTGTCAAATGCCGTGCTGGAAAATGAGCCCCCTCGGTTGGAAGGCAGAGCACAATCAACAGCTTCAATAGAATCAAACAGACCAGCGATCATGAATATGGTGCGGCATTTCTTTCACCAGACGTTGGATCCAACTCAGCGGCACCGCATAACAACATGTTGAGTCACATGGACATATCATGACTTTGACGTGGACTTAACTTCCTGACAGGAGGACATTTAGGTTGTTTACCGCTTTGCATTGTTGTTTATTTACATGGCATTGCGCATCTCTGTACATACATCTTCGGCCATATTTCAACTTCTACGTTTTTAAAAAAGCTAATCAGAAGTGTGAACCAAAGGAGTGAGTTAGTTAAGAAGACTGCCAAATATTACTAAATTATTTGCCAGGTTTCTAAGGAAAAGGTCGGAAGTATGATTTTTCAAGGAGTCTGGTAGCGTAGTGGTTACAAGTCGGGTTGCTAACCTCACCGTCAGCAGTTTGAAACTACCAGCAGCTCTGCGTGAGGAAGATGAGGCTTTCTGCTCCCATAAAGATTTACACAGGGTGGCTGTGAGTCGGAACGACTCCACGGCACATCACCACCACCAGCAGGATCTTCTCCAGGCTGTTGGTAAATATCACCAAGCGCCTTGTCAGAGTGACTTCACAAGTTTACAGTCTCATCTTAGCACCTCTGTATGGCAGCCTGCAGGGACCAACAGACATGTCTTCATCATGATTAATTTAATGTGATCTCATTGTCTGCATTTCTTTGACCTTTAGAGAAATTGAGCCTTTTCTTTTCCTCTGCCAAATGTTTATTGGTCATTTCTATTTGCTTTTGATTGTTTATGTCCTTTGCCCTTTTATCCATGGGCATCTTTGCGTTTTTCTTATTGATTTTATGTGGCTTCTTTATAAATTAAGGATCCCAACCATCTATCTGTGGTATTTACAGCAAACGTTTTCCAGTTGTTGTCTTTTAATTTTGCTTTTTTTTTTTAATCACACCAGAATTTTTGATTTTCATATAGCATCAATCAGTCAAACATTTCCATTGTGGTTTCTTCCAGGGCTGTGAAGCTTAGAAAAGCCTTCCCCATATAAAGATTAGTTGGCTAAGGGAGTTCCCAGGTGAGAGATACAGTGGGGCTGTCTGGAGGCTGGAGGTGACACAGTATGGGTGAATGATGCCAAGGCCAGACTTGCTGTTTTGGGATGGATCAAGGACCCCGTTTAAGGCTGTGCTGTGAGGGTTGTAGGTGGTGTAGACAGTTGATGTGCTTGGCTGATAACTGAGAGGTTTTAGAGTCTAGTTCATCTAGAGGCAACTTGGAAGAAAGGCCTGGTGGTTTATAGCCATAGATCCTCAGAGTGCAGCTCTGCTCTGGCATATGGGTTTGCCATGAGTAAGAACTGACTCCAAAGCAACTGGTAGGGTTATAAGTTAAGACCAACCAACCAACCAACCAAACCAAACCAAACCAAACCAAACCAAACCAGTTGCCACGAAATTAATTCCAACTCATTTCTGAGTAAAAATGTTCATAACTGTGATCTTTCAGAAGTAGATGACCAGGTCTTTCCTCTGAGGTACTTCTAAGTGGATTTGAGCCACCAGCTTTAAGGTTAGTAGTCAAGAGTATCAGCCACCTAAGAGAAAGTTAATAAGGCTTTTGAGCAGAGGATGGTGTATGTGAGAGGCTGCAAAACAGATTCTGTGACTTCAGGACAATACCTGAATATTGGAATGTTGGATTTCTACCAAGAACCATGTGGAACCTATTCAGGAAAGCTATTATGGAAAATGCAAAGTTCATAGCTCAGTGAAACTTGAGACTGCTCCCTGTTTTCTTCTGAGTCTGCGACAGCTTTGGGGACTGGAGGTGGGCATTCCTGCCCTAGTTCTGTACTGTCGGCACCAGGGTGGATACTCCAGGTCTGAAAACTTCCCGTTAGCGTCACAGCACATTGATCCCATTTTGTTGGCCAGCCATGTCATGGACACCTTCCCTTTCTGCTTGGCATGGCTTCCCTCCAAACCCAGTTGGACCGAGAACCTTACAAATAGGGTTCCATTTTTCCCTTTCCAGCATGAAAAATGTAGTTGCAATAACTGATTCTGCTGAAGAAACCACACTTGAGCAATTTGTAAAATCTTTGGGATGGCATTATTCTGAGTGAATTGAGAACTAATTCATGGGAGGACTGTACTTTATTCTCTGGCTAGGCACCTTTTAGAAAGGCATATTCTTCTCTGCCTCTTTGCTGTTGTTCCATTGTCTTTGATAACTCAGTATTTAATATATTATTAGGTGAACTAGTTAAGTATTGAAAAATTACCCAGAATCCCTGCCTAACACAAACATTGCGTTCTTCCCCCTTGTGGCTTCCATGTACAGGTGCACTTCATGGAACTGAAAATCCCTTTGATGGTGGGGAGGGGGGGCGGTCCCGCGTGGTTCTGCTCTTTCCATTGACCAGAGCATGATCCTCGAGTCTAGATTTTTTTACACATTGCAGTACAAATGTGATTTTAAATACTTCTTTTTGTCCAAATATAGCATATTGGTGTTAAGTATCATATTCTGACTCCTAGAAACCCTATATAGGGTTTCTGAGGGTTTTAAATCTTTGTGGGAGAAGAAAGACTCATCTTTTTTCCATGGAGCATCTGGTGGGGTTGAACCGCCAATCTTGTGGTTTATAGTCTAGTGGTTTGCCATCCTCTAGAGCTCAGAAATGTGCGCCTTGATGAATTTTCACAAACTGAGCACACCCATGTAGCCAGCTTCCAGATCAAGAAACAAAAGCTTACTAGCACCTTGGCCTTGAGCCTCTCCCCACACACACTACTGCCCCACCAAAGGTAACCACTGTCTTGACTTCTAACAACATAGGTTCCTTACGACTATTTTTGACAGTTGTATCAATAAAAAAGTTATAAAGCATGCCCTCTTTTGTATCTGCCTTATTTTGCTCAACATTACATTTATGAAATTTGTCTATATTATGCATGGTTTGTTCACGTTCATGGTGGTATGGTATTCCATTGTATGGTATCTACTAATGTGGTACAAATGACCGCAAACCTAGTGACTGAACACAGTAATAATGTGTATTATCTGTCTGTGGGTCAGGAATCTTAGGAGCAGTTTGGTTGGGTAGTTCTGGTTTGGGGGTCTCATGTGGTTACAGCTAAGAGATTGGTTGGGGCTGCAATCATCTGAAGCCTTGATTGGGGCTGGGGATATCCATTTTCACACAACTTATTCACATGGCTGTTGGCAGGAGGCCTCAGTTCCTTTTCGCTTTTGCCTCTTTAGATTGCAGCTTGAGTTTATGACATGATGCCTTGGTTTCTCCAGAGTAAGTAATCAAGAGACCAAGGCAGAAGTTGCAACATCTTTTATGGCTTCTCCTTGGAAGTCACCTGGCTATTTTCATAGCATCTTATTGGTCACTAAATCAGCCCTACTCAGAGTAGGAGGAGATTTCGCAAGGGTGTGACTACCAGGGGTGAGGATCATTGGGGGCCTCTAGTAGACTGATGAGGAGGTCTGGTGATACTGTAAGATAAACACTGGACTGCTAACCATAGGTTGGCGGTCCAAACCCACCAGAAGCTCTGTGGGAAACAGTTGAGGCTGTCTGCTCCCATATTTCAAGGTTTACAGTCTTGGAAACCTACACAGGTTGCTATGAATCGGAACCTATTCAATGGCCGTGGGTTTGGTTCTGCAGTGATTAAGTGCTTGGCTGTTAACCAAAAGGTTGGGAGTTCAGACTCATCCAGCAACTCTGCAGGAGAAAGACATGGTGATTTTCTCCTGTAAAGATTGTAGTCTAGGAAACCCGTAGAGGCATTTCTGTACTGTCACATGGGGTCACTGTAAGTTGGAATCAATTTAATGGCACCTAACAGCGACTTCTGGTGCAGCACTGCGGGTTAATGTGCTAGGCTGCAAAGCCGTTTGAACTGCAAGGTTGGTGGTTCAAGCTCACCAGCTGCTCCACAGAAACCTTATCCAGGGTTGCTATGGGTTGGAACCGACTCAATGGCACTTAACAACAACAACAACAACAACAGCAACAACAGGAGACTGGAACCATGTATGGATAAACTATCCATTGTAAAAGATCGTTTGAAAAATAGGGTCGTCCATGACATCGCTGTATTAGCAATCCCTTGCTGTACATTATAGTTAATGCTGACATGGACATCTTCCTACCTGTAGCTTTCTTCTTTCTTCTGAAGTCATCCTGAAGAATACCTTCCCGAGAATGGCATTCCTCAGTCAAACGATCTCAAGTTGCTTATGGTTCTGGCTCCATTGCCACCATACTTATAGGACTGTATTCACGTGTGTTACAAGTAGCTGATTCCACATGTACGCAAAACATAAAAATGACCTTTGGTCATAAAGCAAGTGACAAATACACATCAACCAAAGTTTTGGGTGCAATAGAATGATGCCTGAAGGGAAATCTACATCATGAAGATAATGCAAGTGTCCTTCCCCAAGGGGCCCTGATGGTCGCTCCTCTGAATGTTTTTAATCGAGCTGGTTTTGAAATTGTATTTTCTGCCAACTTATCGAAAGACAACATGGTGGGGTGGAAAGAGTAGGGGCTTTGTAACAAGGCAGTCTTGGGTTCAGAGTTCAACAGCACCATGTTCCAGCAGAGTGAACTTGGGGGCGCACTGCTTTCCATCTATGTGCCACAGTATCCCCATTTGTAAAATGGGCTCATAGCACCAAACTCTGAGAGTGGTTCTGAGGATTAAGGAGATAATGAGACAGCATTCCTAGTGCCCTGCCTGCTCTGTAGATGCAACCCTACAGATGCTGTTTGTCTCCCTTTCCCAAATCTATACCTTGGAGCAAGTTTCACACAGTTTCCACTCACTGCTTAAAATGCTTGTGATTTTGGTTCTCCTGAAGAAACTTCAGTTTAGTAGTTTTATTGTTTCTAATTCAGTGTTGCATGTGTACTATATAAAAAATTTGGAAACGGTGGGAAAGTACAAAGAAGGAAATAAAAGTTACCCACAATTTCACGCCCAGATCTGGCACTGTGAACGTGTGGGTGTGTCTCCTCTTGGGTCCCAGGCTACTTCTTGTTCTCAGACTTCTAAGGTGTGGCTCTGGGGCAGTGTGACAAGGGTCCCCAAGCCAGCACACCTTTTAGCCATATGTGGGAACTCTGAGGAAACCAGGTAGATTTCTGCAGACAGAGCAGGTAGACTCAGCCCTTGTCATCTACAAAGAGCAAGACCAGAATGCCAGAGAAGGAAGACTGCCTTTCACTGTCTCCTTTCTCCTGGGATTGGATGCCCTAATCTCATCTTGTCTTTGGGCACTGCCTGCCTCTGAGCCTCAGTTCTTTCTTCATCTGTTAAGTGAGCAGCTGGGATCCTCACCAGGTCTAACATTGTGGGTCATGAGAGATATCTGTGAAACAAAAAGTGCCTGGTAACTTGCAGGGTCTTGTGTACGTGTGTGGAGTCCCTGGGTGGTATCAATGGTTGATCGCTAGCTGCCAAACACTCTTCTGAGTGGCTCTAACATGTTACCCTGGGTCACACACATCTGAGACCAGAGTCTTCCCAGGACCATTGCTCACTGAGGTGCAGATAGTGGTGAAGGGTGGGGAGAGAACCCTTTCTCATCATTGCCTTTTTGTTATTGTTGTTGATGGAAAATAAACTGTTTATTCATTTTTACACAAAGTAGTAGCTTCATGCTGGGATGTAGTGAATGAATCATCCTCCTGAACTTACGTTCTATTGTGGAATTAAAACAGCAGATGACTACACAAAGGTGACATGGAGTGCTAACCCATAACCCTTTGCCACAGACTCTATTCCGACGTGTGGTGTCCCTTGTGTTACAGACTAGAACAGAATTTCATGCACTTCAGAGTGTTTTCTTGGCTGTGATCATTTCTTAAAAAGTTTTACTTGGCTTTGTTGTTGAGGATATATGTCGAGAACCGGTCTCCACAAGGGGGATCGGTTCAGGAAGGAGGGAGATCTGGCGGTGACAGAGATAGAGAAAATGTACACACAGAGACGCAAAGAGAAAGACAAGAAGACACCCCAAGACTAGAGTGGATGCGACACTGGTGGACAGACCCTGGACTACGGGCATCGTGGCCCCTGCAGGCAGTAAAGCACTGCCCTGCAAACCTTAACGCATGCCTTGCCAGCTGTAACGCCTCATATGCCAGCCATAACGCATGCGGGCTTGGGTCTGCATCTCCGTTTTATTTCGGGGAAGAGCTTTACACAAAGGAAGGCAGGGTTTATTAAGACGGGGTACAGAAGTGAAATGTGATTAATTGTTCAAGACAGGACACAATGATTTATAGGAATCAAATTCTAAAACATACATCACAAATTGTCTTAATAATCTAACAGCCTTAATTTTCCAGAAATTCAAGCAAATTATTATATGGTATTTTTCAGGTTCGAATCCCAGGGCAGCAACTCGGTTTCTCCAGGCTAATGAATATACCTATAGCACCTAATCTCGAATGGGAAAAAGGTGAAAAGGATTGAAAGGAGTCCTGCTGTGTCAGCTGGCTGGCCGAGGCCTGCAGGAAGAAGCAAGGCGCCTAGCTGAATGGTTTGCACCTGCGCCTAGCTGAATGGTTTGCACCTGGGGTCGAACTGGGACGGCAACCACCTATTATTCTTTAGACAAAGCCCCGGAATATGCCAATCTACTGAGTTAATTCCTTGGGGGAAATTTGTCTCCAGAGCTTCCCAGCAAACTTGTTTTTGGAGCTTTTTACAGCTGCGGCTTTAGGAGCAGTTTTTTGTTTTAATATTTTTCCATGGATATCAAGGGCTCATGTATTAAGTTAATATCAAACATAACTGAATAATTTGATAAAGAACAGTTTGGTCGAGCTTGCCCAGTGGCCAGAGTTTGTTCCTCAGAGAGATTTGTTCCCAGAACCTTAAGCACTGCCAACACAATGGAGACAATAAGAAGGGCACATAAGAAACCATTTTCTCAGCGGCTACAGTTACAGGAGTTCGAAGCATAGCATGAATTAATAGGACTAAAGAGAATTATACAGAGCTAGCCCAACAGTGAGTTCATAAAAGCCAATGAACCCGGGATGTCTGGAGGTTACTTCCTTGAGCCATCAGGGTCTCTGGCCAGCAAGTCTGAGTGCAGCCACGTGCTGGATTTTCGTCCATGGCACTGGTCCTCAACACCCCAGTACCTGCAGTCTGCAACAGATATACACAGCAAAATGTGGACCAATTCGATCGTTTCCCCATCACAGTTCAGTGACAGTGATGTCCTTTTCTGGGCGGCTCCTCCCTCACCAACACCAACTCACTGTCCCCAAGGTCCCTGTCTCATCTTTCAAGTTGCACTTGTCAATTTGATCCTATTCAGATCGTTCTTTAAAAAGAATAATACTGAAGGCAGATTTTTTAAAAATCACAACATTTCTAGCTAAACTATTGCTTGTTTTTTTTTTTTTAAAATGACACAAAGCCTATTTCCTACTATTTAGCTGAGTTCAATAATTCATCACAATGGCCACAAAGAACTCAGACACCGTTCTCATGGTTGTGGGGTTTCCTGGTCCTGGTGTGGCGCTGTAGAATAATGTCCTGGATCCTAAGGTCAATTTGAACCACAAAGTCAGCGGTCAGAAATTACTCAAAGACACAACAACAACAGGGAAGTTAACAGGTTATAATTCAGGACTAGAAAACGCACAGGGCAAAGTTGTTCTAGTGAGGACATGCTCCACTCAGCTGTGCCCACAGGCAGCCCTCTCTCTGTCCATCCAGTGTTACAAAGCTCTTGTGGGGCTGCCAATCAATGCCCACAGGACACACTGCTCCACTGTAAGCCTTAGCCTAAAGGCACCTAACCTGGCTCTAGCTCCATGGGCCAGCAAACCTAGCTCCCAATTAAGTGCCTGGTACACACCACTCTGCAAGCAAAGCCATTCACTGTGACTTGCTCCCTCTTCTGTTTTGTATGCTGGCTCTTGGTCCTGCTGATGCTGCCTCTCTGCCACTCCTTCAGTGACATGGTTTTCTGTCCCTGGTTGAGGAAGTGTAATTGTATAGGAAGTTCTTATTGTATAGTGCCAGCTATATATTAGTAGTAGTAGTATTTTTTGCTTAAACCTTTCATAATAAATTGTAAACATGACACTTTACCCCTAAATACGTCAGCATTCAGTTCCTAAATAATGTACATCTTATGTAATTAAATACCACAGAGAATGAATCAGTTCCCCATGTCATGTAATAAATTCACATTCAAGTTCCCAAGTTGTCCTCTAAATATATATTTTATGTGTAAAATTATATATCTATGATGATAAATATGTAGTTTATAAAATTATATTTATTTTTTGGAGCCCTGGTTGCAAGGTCAGCAGTTCAAACCCGCTCACTGCTCTGTGGGAGAAAGAGGAAGCTTTCTGCTCTTGTAAAGATGGAAACCTGATACAGGGTGGCTGGAAGTCGGAACTGACATGATGGCAGTGAGTCTGGTGGGTTTTTAGATTTTGGTAAGTCTAGTTAATTTCATTTTTAACAAAAGCAGGCTCCAATGAATCATGGCTCTCTTCCACCCTTCTTGCTCCTTCCCCTGGGGACTGCGTCTGTGCCTGCATTCCCCCCTCACCTACAGAGACAGTGGCTATGTCGGGCAGAGACACCAAAGATTCCTGTCTGGGTGAAGTGGAGGCCCAGGATGAAGGCGGGACAAGTATTTTCCTGGCAGAGGGCCCAGGAGCCAACACCTGTTCAGGGAGGCTGAACTGGGGCTGGAGGTCATTACCCAGGGAGCCCTGATGCAGGCTGTGGCCATCTTGGCTAGGCCTCAGCATCAGCAGTTGCTTCCAGTGTGGAGCTTTTGGGCAGATTAGAAAATTCACCCTCCTGTGCCACATGTTGGTGTACACGGCCTAGAGATGGAGTCTGATTGGATTTCAGCACCGGGTGTGGTGCTGGCTATTTGTGTAGTACACAACCTGTGGCAACCCTGACTGTAAGGGGTAATTTGGCCAGCAAGGCAGGACAGAGAGAGATTCCAGTCTGACAACAGGGCAAGATGGTAGCTAGTAGTGGGCTCTGTCCAGGTGGCGACAAGAGTGGCAATAGCTGCACTGATTGAATCTTTACTTCCGTTGCTCAGAGGCCTTGCTGTGTTTTGAGTTCTGAGCTTTCCTCAGTGACCTCATGCTTTCTTCACATGCCATCTGGAGTAGGTACTACCCTCACTGTAGGGACGAGAACACAGGCTCAGGTTCAACAACTTGTTCAAGGCTGCAAGTCAGTCAGGAATTGGATCTGGGCTCTGCCATGGGTGATTGATGGACTCCTGAGATTGTACTTTGAGACTTGTGCCCCACATGGTTATTTTTAGGGGACCAGGAGCCCAATTCAGACCCAGGGCACTGGGGAGTTGGAGTTTAACCAAGCTCTTTGCAACTAAAGTGATCCTGTCGTGCCCCTGCATGAGGAGTCACTGACTGGCAAGAAACGCGGGGCCCCAGACGTCTCTCAGCACTGTTTGCTGACTTATGCATCCCCTTCGTTTTCATAGTCCACCCTCCTTGGCCTGGAGGTACAAGAGAGGACAGGAATTCTGTGACTCGGGCCACACAGGGTCCCCATCTCTTCACCCCTCTGCATCAGATACAGAGTATATTGAGTCGGTTCTGACTCACAGCGATGAAATGTACAACAGAACGAAACACTACCGGATCCTCAAACAGTTGTTATGTCTGAGTCCGCTACTGCTGCTACTTCATCAATCCATCTCATTGGGGGTCTTCCTCTTTTTCACTGACCCTCCACTTTACCAAGTATAGTGTCTTTCTCCAGGCACTGGTCCCTCCTGGTAATATGTCAGAAATATGAGAGACGAAGCCTCGTCATCAAGGTTTGTAAGGCACATTCTGGCTGTACTTCTTCCAACATAGATTTGTTTGTTCTTTTGGCAGTCCATGGTACTTTCAATATTCTTCTTCAACACCATAACTCAAATGCATCGATTCTTCTGCGGTTTTCCTTATTTATTGTCCAGCTTTTGCATGCATATGAGGCTACTGAAAATACTATGGCTTGTGTCAGGCTCACTTCAGTCCTCAAGCTGACATCTTTGGTCTTCAACACTTCTAAGAAGTATTGTACAACAGATTTGCCCAATGCAATACGTCATTTCATTTTTTGACTGCTGCTTCCATGAGTGTTGATTGTAGATCCAAGCAAAATGAAGTCCTTGACAACTTCAATCTTTCTTATTGTTAGGTACCATCAAGTCAGTTCTGACTTGTAGCTGCCCTATATAAGGTTTCAGGGAGCGGTTCGTGGGTCTGAACAATCAACCTTATACTTAGCATCTCATGTTTATACTACAATGTCACACCAGGAGTCCTTTCTCCATTTATCCTGATGTTCAGTTGTGAAGATTTTAATTTTCTTTACGTTAAGGTGTAATCCATACTGAAGGTTGTAGTCTTTGATCTTCATCAGTAAGTATTTTAAGTCCTCTTCACTTTCAGCATGCAAGGTTGTATCATCTGCATTCACAGGTTGTTAATGAGTCTTCCTCCAATCCTGATGCCACATTTTTCTTCATAGAACCCAGCTTCTAAGGGTTATTTGCTCAGTGTACAGATTGAGTAAGTATGGTGAAGCATATGGTTGTCTGGAAAAGAGGTGAGGTTGGGTGTGGCCCCCATGGGCACTCAGCCATCCTGGCTACCCTGTCTAGCCTAGTGGGCCTGGAGGGCTGGGAATATGACCTGCTCTGTGCTACCCCAGAAAAAGGGGTGCTGGTGCTTGCTGGCTTCCCCTACCTTGGCCTTCAGCTTGGGTCTGGAAAGGTCTGATGGGAGGTTATGGGAACTGGTGGTTGATGCTGGGGATGCCAAAAATCTATCAGGCCTGACACCATTCCCGAGGACCCATCTTTCAGACAATGCACAATTCACCTTGTCCCCTCCAAGACATTGGCTCACGGGGGTTTGGCCTTCAGACGGCACGCCCTTCTGACACAGCCTGTTGTTCTTGCTGACAATTTACCACAGAAGCCCTGAAGTTTGGGTTGATCTTTTAGGAGGGTGGGGTGTGGTCTTGGATAATTCCAAATTTGCACTCACCATCCTGGGACTTGCCAGATGACCTACTCGCCAGAACAAACAACTTGCTGTGACCACATTAGAGCTCAGCCGCTGTTTCTCAGTGGGCCAATAAGGTAAGGTGTTTTTGTACCTGCAACCTGAAAGAAATCAAGTTGAGTTTAAAGAAGATCAGGCCATAGATCAAAAGAACACTTGGATATGAAATCTTTTTTGTTCGTCCTGGGGGAGGGGTATGAGGAAAAGCTCTAGGCTGCTCTGATGGCAGAGATGAAGGAAAGATAAACCAGTTGTCAAAGAGTTTATTCCAGTATGGGGTGATGTATGGTTCTGGTGTGGTGCTGTGGGATAAAAGCATTGGACCATAAGGTTGCTTTGAACCACAAGGTCAGTGGTTCAAACTCACCAACTGCTCCTTGGAAACGCTACCTAGGGTCACTATGAATTGGAACCGACTCGATGGCACCTAACAACAACTTGTGTCAGAGTAGATTTATTCCACAGGGTTTTCAAGGCTGTGACCTTCTGGAAGCAGATTTCGTGGCCTCTGAGTGAGCTCAAGCCAATCACTTAACTGTTTGTGCCACCCAGGGAAAAAGGGTGGCCGTGGGTAAAGGGAATGTCATTGATGGATGTTGCAGGTAACTCCGACTGAGGTCATCCATGTGTGGGGAGATGGGAATTCCCAGAGTCAGAGAGGAAACTGAGAAGCAGAGGTGTCAGTAATAGGCCCAGGGTCACACTGACCATCTTCCCCAACTCCGCAAGCTCAGTTAGTGGCTGCGCGAACCCCACTCCATGGGCAGTGGTCCTTGCTCTCATCCATGCCCAGTTTTCCTTCCTGATGGCCTATTGACTGACCCATTGTGACTTCAGGCCCCACACCTGCAGTTCCAAGTGGCCCTGATAGCTCTCTAACTGTGTAAGGGAGTCCTTCTGGGGACCCTACTTCTCTGACAGAAGTTGTCTAACCTGGACACGCTGCCCCTGGCCTCTCCATCTCTGACCACCCTGGCATGCTTGCTTATTCATTTCTTCCCTCCCACATCCTCAATCCAGCCTTTCCCAAGGCCCCTTCTAATGACAATAGCAATGACACGGAGGTTCTGAACCAGGGACTGTGTCCAGTGTTTTGTCAGCATTTCCGACCTCCATGACAGCACAGGTGCTGGTGAAGAAACTGTCTGCTGCAGCCACAGGGTGTGAGGGAAACACGAAGGAGTTAGATGAGATCTCTAGACAATTGGTCAAGATGTCTTCCTCAGAGGAAAAGAAATGAGCGTTATGTGTGTGTGTGAAGGTGAGTGAATATGTGTGAGTATGAATATGTGACTATGTCAGGCTCCTAAACCACGTGAGAGAGGGCAGTGGGGGACAAGGAAGTGGGACCCAGGTGTTCTCACAGGTGACCCTGACTCTGGGGAGCCTCTGACCTTTGACCTTGGAAGGCACTACACTGAAAGACTCTTTTTGGGTTGGTTCCCGAGTTTTAAGTGTGCAGGCTATTTTTTTCCACCCCTATTCTCTGAACAGTTCTGTGTGTGTGTGTATGTGCGTGTGTATGTTTGCACACAGGCGCACGTGGTCCAAGTTTATCCGATTTCCCTGTGTTTCCCCTGACTCTGTGGAATCCACTAGACTTTTTGGAGTCGTCCTCGTTAGCTGGACGTGTGATTCATTGTGTGAGGGGGGGTCTAATGCTCTCATAAAACAGCACTTCACATTCTGGTTTCTTTTTTCCCTCTTTCTCTCGGGTCCCTCCACTCCAAAGCCTGGGTTTCTCCCCTGCATTTGGCCAGCTATATAAAATAAATACCTCCACCGTGCAGGAGGAAATGACCTCCGAGTTTTGGGGGCCTTTTTAATGGGACCTGAGCGCTGCTGACAGGCCCAGCTTCCCCTGTTTCACCATTTCACGTTCTGAGACTTGCCTGGGAGCTAAGTGGCAGATCCCAGTGTGTTTGAGGAAGCCGGGGAGTTGTGTGTGTGTGTGTGTGTGGGGGGGCGCTGGGAACTGCCTCTCATTCAGCAGGCCAAGGGTACAGCACTAGCTTCATATTTGGCTTTACTCTAGGCTGATCTCTGGCCACAGACTTCCTTTTTTAAAAAATAAAATGTTTTTTCATAAGAAAAAGAAATATATGCTTGTCTCTAAAACTAGAAAACCAGTTGCTGTCAAGTCATCTTGTGATTGCCAGACCTTTCTTCCAAAGCACCTCTGGGCAGACTTAAACTGCCACAGATTTTGGTTAACTGCACCACCCAGGTACTCCTAAATCTATAAACATGGGGACAGCCTCTCCTCCTTCCCATTCATCCCCATTTCACCCCACAGGAATTGAGTGACCTGCACCATGTTGGAAGGAGCTATAGTTTTTCCCTCCAGAAAGTTCCTTCTTTCTGGAATATGAATCGCACGAGGCCACTATCCCAGCATGACCCCTAGCTATGACAGATCCTTGGCAAATGTTGGCTGTAGGAATGAATCAATGGAAATGCTGTGTCCAAACAGTTGAACCCAGAAGACATGGCTCCAGTCATCCCAGAGTTGGAAGATTTGCATTTGGTGCGGTCCCTTCCTTTCACTCCTGTCTGAACTTGGCTAAGTGTCATTTACATTTTAGAGCTTTGGTTTTTCCATCTGTAAAATGGAGATATTACCTGCCCAACTTATTCTCAGAGCTGTGAAGGTCAAAGTAGAAGGCAGAGGGAAAACATTCCATACAAGATCAAGAGTGGCGAAATTTCTTGGACAATGCACTGCGCAGAAAATCAAGTTAGGACTAAGCAACACAGGGTGGTGATATGTGTTTCTTTTAATGTCTCCCTCTTTAAAAGTCTCTCTCTCCAGAAGAGGAGAAAATGGCCTCGGAATCTGGGTACAGTTAGGGGGTGGATGTCCAAAGAACTCTTTAGTTTTATTTGCAACGTTTTAACTTTTTAGGACTGCGAACCACAAGGTCAGCAGTTCAAACCCACCAGCTGTTCCTCAGGAGCCCTATACAGTTTTGCTATGAGTCAGAGTTGGCACAATGGCACTTAACAACAACAACAATATACTTGTGTTTCACTTTTGTATTGAAATAGATTTTAATAACTACATCTTAAAATAAAATGCCATTAATAACAGTCTCCATTTATGGATTTCTTAGTAACAGGCTGGGAGGACTAGATAATACCTATTTTATAGGTGGGGAACCAGAGACACAGAGAGGTGAAGTGACTCTCTCAGGGTCATGCAGCCTGTAAAAGCGGATTCTGAAATCAAGAAAGGCTGACTGTGGTGGGGACTGTTGTTAGGTGCTGTAGAGTAGGGTCTGATGCACGGTGCCCATGTTTCTAATGAGATGAAACATTTCCTGGTCCCATGCCATCTTCATGCTCCCTGGCAGGTGAGAGTCCACTGTTGAGACTATTGTGGCAATCTGCCTCACGGATGGTCTTCTTCATGTCCCTGACTCTCTCCTTTACCATACATGATGTCCGTTTCTAGCAATTGGTCTTTCCTCATGATGTGTCCAAAACAAGCAAGCCAAAGTCTCACTATCCTCGCTTCAAAGAAACATGTTGATAGTATTTCTTCTAAGACGAATTTGTTGGCTATGGCAGTCCGCAGTATAGCCAATATTTTTTACACCACCGTTTGAATGCACCAATTCTTCTAACTTCCATTTTAATTGTCCAGCTTTAGCACCCATATGAGGTGATTGGAAAGACTCTACTTTGGGTCAGGCTCACCTTAGTCATCAAAGTGACATCTTTGCTGTTTAAAACCTGAAGAGGTGTTTTGAAACAGATTTTCCCAGTTCAAGTAAGGATTGTTCACAGTGAACTTGTATAGGGTTTCCGAGGAGCGGCTGGTGGATTTGAACTGCAGACCTTGTGGCTCAAACTAATCTTGTGGCCCAGTGCATTCTTAGTCTCCAAATGGACATTTATCATACAGTTCCTGGGCAAGGCTGCCAGAGCAGCCTTCTGGAACAAAGGGAGAGACAGCTTGCAAAAAACGGTACCAAATATCCCTCCCACAGTACTCTTTACTCAGGTGGGTTCGATAAGCATAGAAATAGTCACACAGAACTCAGACAACAGAGCCACTGATATGGGGGTACAGGCAATTCAAGGACAGAAATGCTCAGGACACAATTCTTCCAGTCAGAACAGCCTCTCCTCTGCCTTGCCCACAGGCAGGCCTCTCTCTGGTCCTTGGCCCAATGTCCTAGCCTCTGTCCTGCTCTGGCAATGTTACAAAGTTCTTTTAAGGCTGCTGATGAATGCCCACAATGCATACCACTCCACCATAAACCTCACCTTGAAGGCAGTCTGCTCTAGCTCTTGGATCAGCAAACCTAGCTCCCCCAACTAAATGCCTGCAAGCATCCCACTCTGCAAAGAAGTCTGCTTCCCAGAGTCATTCAGCTTTACTTGCTCTGTGGCCTGGGAAGCCCACTGCTCTGGTTCTTGGTTTTTCTGCAGCTGCCCCTCTGCCCCTCCTCTGGTGACACAGCTTTCTGTTCCTGGCTTGAGGAGGTTCATTGTATAGGGATCTTGGGTTCAAAGGACATGCTCCATTCCTGAATCTTCTTTGATGGCAACGAGATCCCCCCTCATGCTTCTGAGATGACTCAGTTTTATACCCACATTAGAGTCCCAAGTTTTCAAAATGAACTCTGTTAGCAGTCATCCACACTAAATCATATCCTCTCGGACCTTCTCTTACAGATCCATCAGGAAAAGTGATTAGTGGGAGTTTACAAAGCCTATGTAGTGTAGTGGTTACAAATTGGGCTGCTAACCTCAGGGTCAGCAGTTCGAAACTACCAGCTGCTCTGTGGGATGAAGATGAGGTTTTCCTTTCCCGTAAAGATTCACAGCCTCAGAAACCCTGTACAGTGTCACTATGAGTCAGAACCGACGACTCCACGGTACATAAACACCACCACCATGGCTAGAAGGGATATGAAGTAATTCCCTGCACCATACAGCCCAAAGCATGGTTACCAGGAAGTGATGGCATCACATTGAAGAACAGGGGGTTTGGAGTTGGTAAGACCCAGGTTTGTGGCCCAGCAATTCCACTTCTGGATGTAGGACCTTGGACAAGTCCCTGCACCTTTCTGGGCTTCGGTTTTCTTATCTGCACAAAGGGACAAGAACCATCTGCCTGATAGACCTGTAAGGGTTGAGTATGTAATGGACACAAAAACACCTTGTAAATGCTAAATCGTTGCTTATTTGTTCCAGAAACAAGTATTCATAGCACACCCCTTCATTAAGGGTTGGGGTAAGAGCAGCAAACATGGCAGACAGGGTCCTGGTCCTCTGGAGGTTGTTTTCCAGAGGTTGGAGAAGGTCAACCAGCACACATGTGAAATAGCTCAGAGCACAGAGAACATGACTCAGGATGATGGAATGATGCCAGCCTTGAAGGCTGCGTGGCTCAAGCTCATGTGTGGCTATGATGTTGAAAAGGTTTCAGAGGTGCTTTCAGACTGAGGTGGAAGAAAAGCCTTAATGATCTATATCCTAAAATCAGCCACTGGAAACCCTTTGGATCACAATGGTTGGATCCCCAGCCCATGATGGGGATGTTGCAGCACTAGCAGTGTCTGGTTCCTATATGCACGGAGCTGCTGAGTCAGAAATCAACTCAATGACAGCTAGCACCACATTGGAGTCCTGGTGTGGTGCTGTAGGATAAGCACTGAACTGCAAGGTCTATCTGAACCAAAAAGTTGGCGGTTCAAAGCTACCAGCTGCTCCTCGGAAATGCTATACAGGATCGCTGAGTGGAACTGATTCGATGGCACACAACAACACCTGACTTCTTGTGGGCAGGGAACTTAATGGGCTTGACTTTCTCCTCAGTGAGACCCCCCTCATTGGACATCAGCTGTAGAGATGTCCACTGAGGCACTTACAACTTGCAAGTTCTGTTAAGGGCTTTGCAGGCACTGCCAAGTTTAATTTCCTCAACAATGCAAAGAAGTAGATACTGTGGTCCCTATTTCACAGTGGGACAAACTGAAGTTTAGAGGTGGAATGAGTGCCCAAGGCTGCTCAGTTATGAGTGGCATAGCTGGTACTCGAACTCAGCTTCTGGCTGTGAAGGTCAAGCTCCTTAGTCACATGGCCACATGGTCCTACCTCAGCATAGACAGGCTGCGGGGGTGGGAAGGGGATTGCATGAGACGGCCTCACTGGGAACACTTTCAGTTCAGCTTCTGAAACCCTGTCCAAGGCCCTCCGTCAGCCTCTTGCAGATGAGGAGGCTGTTCCCATGGCCACCGCTTCTCTATTCTGGAATGACCACAAAGCAGGTTTGACCCCAGATTGACAGATGTTTCCACATGTGGAAGTTGAGTTTGAATCTCGGTTCACTGATTTTGTGGTTCGTTTTCTACTCTTTCTTTTGGGTCACGGTCAAGTAGCTCTGATGTATTTCCATCTCTACCACGCATTGTCTTTACCAACGCCACTACCAGGTGCCATCTAGTCAACTCGGACTCACGGCAGGCCGCCCCGTGTGTGTCAGAGTAGATTTGCGCTCCAAAGCATTTACAATGGCTGCTTGTTTGGGAAGTAGGTCTTCCTTCTGAGGCACCGCAGGTGGATTCAGAGCTTTACCTTTTTCATTTTTAAGAAACTTTTTATTGTGATTTGGGAGAAAGATTATAAAGCAAATCGATTTTCCATTCAACACTCCACACACATTTTAAAACACAGGTTGCAATCACCAGATCGTGACCGTGCTCTTCCTACTTCCTCTCTGTGGTTCCTGTTTGCATTCATCCTTTCCCGTGGCTTCTGAACTTGATTCCTGGGAAAATGCTGCCTTTTGCTTCTCAGATGGTTGAGTTAACTAAGGAGCGCATACCTTCCCGATGCTATTGCTCATCTTATACCTTTACTGTCCAGTCAGTTCCAGTTCAAAGTGGACCTATAGGGCAGAGTAGCCCTGCCTCCAGGGGTTTCCAAGGCTGTGCATCAGTACCGAAGCTGACTGTCACATCTTGCTCCCAGGGAGTGCCTGGTGGGTTCAAATCTTCAACTTTTCTCATTAGTAGCCCAGTGCTTAACCACTGTGACACCAGGGTTCCATTTGCTTTATAAGTCTGTCTCTTGCTCGGCTCCGTCAAACATTCCTGTCACCTTGTTGTGCTGTGGTGACTTACAGGTTGCTGTGATGCTGGAAGCAATGCCACTAGTGTTTTAAATCCCAGCAGCATCAGCCATGGTGTCAGGTTTCAGCTGAGCTTCCAGACTAAGACAGACTAGGAAGAAGGAGAGACAGACCACTTCTTCATGTCAGTCACTGAAAATCTTAGAAATAGCAATGGAGCACTGCCAGATAGCACTAGAATATTGAATATTAAAACACAATTATTAGCTTAAGGGATCTTCTCAGCAAACCTGGGACTTGGGTCATTTAATAGATGGAGGCTCAGAGAGGAAAAGTGACAATTACATCAACAAGAATAAGCTGCCTTTTGCTAAATACTTGTCAAGTGTGGTGCTAAACCATTTTGCACATTGTATTTCATTTCATCTTCACAACCATTCTATGGGGGAGATAGGATTATTATTCCAACCTTACAGGTAGAGAAACTAAAGCTCAGAGAGCACAATCAACTTGCTCAAGGTCACACAGGGCCAAATCCTGATCTAGAAGCAGGGCCAGATTAAGGCATGTGAAGGTTCTAAATGCTGATAATTTGTGGTGCCCCTCTTCTCCTTAGTCACACATCTGAATGAGATGTGTAAATTATATATATACATTTAAATCTTGGTGTGGCACTATAGGATAAGCACTGGCATTCTAGCTGCAAGGTTGGCGGTTCAAACCCACCAGGCACTCCTCAGAAACCCTATGGGGTCACTATGTGTTGGAACCAACTCAACGGCACTTACCAACAAGAGCAACCTATGTGTGTCTTAGTTTCAATGATGTAACTTCATTTTAAATGTCACCATGATATTAGTGGGGGTCCTGGCGTGGCACTGTAGGGTACGCACTTGGCTGCAAGGTTGGTTTAAACCACAAGGTCCATGGTTGAAACTCATCAGCCGCTCCTCAGAAATCCTATACAGGATCACTGACTCGATGGGTCGGAACTGACTCAATGGCACTTAACAAAAATAACAACATGATATTAGCGGGGGTCCTGGTGTGGCACTGTAGGATAAACACTGGACTGCCAACCTCAAGATTGGTGGTTCAAATCCACCAACCACTCTTTGGAAAGTGACCCTTATACAGGGTCACTATACAGCAGCAACATAGTATTAGTGATTTAACACGAATGTGGCATATGCCATTTTAGGGGAATGAGATTAACTGGATTATAAAATTTTTAGTAGTTGCAGGGTACTAGGATTTTTACTGTATGCTGCATTTTCTATAAAAGGTGTATCCCACATAGTCTACAACAAAGAAAATGAGTCAGTGAAACTTAGTTGCTTCAACAATTAATATAAAATTCTGCTGGTCTCTCACAATGAAAAATGGACTGTCCCTAATTTTGCTTTAAACTGCTCATACTTCAATTTTGATGCTTGATTTATAAAAAAAGCTGTAACTATGAATGAATGAATAAAAAGATGTCATAAAAGAAAATTTAATGATCAGAAAATAAATGCTGCAACAAATTAAGTAAATTTTATTTTTAGATAGATCTTTCATTTTGAACATGTTATAATTTAAAACATTTCTTTCTACTCTTTACTCTTACAAAGTCTTCAATGATTTTACAATTAAGTTACTGACCAATATCTACTGCTATATATAATAAGTACAATGAATTGAATTTTTGTTGAGTTATTGTTCCAGGCTGAGGGGTTTTGAGTCTCTTTAGGGTGAAAATGAGCATTCTGTTGTGCAGTTTGTGATCATGTTGTTGTTGTTGTTAAGTCCCATTGAGTTGGTTCCTACCCATAGCGATCCTGTATAGGGTTTCTGAGGAGTGGCTGGTGAGCTTGAACCACTGGCTTTGTGGTTCAAATCAACTTGGTAGTCCAGAGCATTAATCCATAGCACCACACCAGGAATCCATTTGTGATCATTAAATTTAGAAAAATGCATAAAGCAATTTCAACATTGATAAATATGTGCTTTACTTTATCTTCTATTATGGAGTCATATCTGCCCAAATTACTATGGATAATATTGTCCAGAACATTTCATTGTGTTCATGCAGTGCCTACACACAGACCAAGAGGCAATAATTTGAACAGAACAAGAGGGTACTGAACGGTTAATATCAGGAAAGGTATGCCTCAGGGTTATACTTATTTTATCTGTATGCTGAGCAAATAATCTGAGAAACTGGGCTCTATGAAGAAGAATGTGCCATCAGGATTGGAGGAAGACTCATTAGCAACCTGAGATATGCAGACGACACAACTTTACTTGCTGGAAGCAAAGAAAACTTGAAGTACTTAGTGAGGAATGCCAAAGACCACAGCCTTCAGTATGGGTTGCAATTCAAGATAAAGAAAACAGAAATCCTCACTACTAGACCAATAAATAGCATCATGATAAAAGGAGAAAGGATTGAGTAACAGTAGCTACTCCTTTGTATGATTTTCACCATCAGTTTTGCACCCTAGAAATACGAGAGGGCTTCAAAAAGTTCATGGAAAGATGCTACTATCTTTTAAATCCATTTCCCATGAAGCTTTGGAGCCCCCTCAAGTATTCTGGCTACAGATCTTGTTTGCTTACCAACTGGATATGTTAAACATGAATTTTCAAGTTGTCCATTCTGAGGATGACCATTCTTTGGCCCTCTCTTGAGCCAATAATTTAAATCATTAGAAGAAAAATTATGTCACAAAGCAGGATCTGTATGGGGTCTGCAGATGTGACAATTTCAAATTCTAAAATAGTTGAACTTTCTATACTATTATTAATTTTTTTTACTACGGCAAGGAATGTACATAGAATTTGACACAAATTCTGTTATAGTCATAGTAAAATTGTAATTTCAGTACTAATGGTTCTAGTGTAGTGATTTGCAGCCATTCAAGGCAAACCGTCAGTGGAAGAAGTCTCTTTTTTATTCACTACATTTTAAAACGTAAGTCGATTTTGGAATCGTCTTTAGGGGATTCAAAATATTTTTTCTTTTTTAATCTTTTGTGAGCTTTCATTTTTGCATGCCACTGACTTGTTGCTGTTTCATTTTTAACTAGATATAAAATTAGGTCATCTTTCAAGTTTGGGTCTATCGTAGCAAATGAATTTAAATAGTTGCAAATACAAAAAAATTATACAATTACAAGTAAAATTTATAGAATAAATTAATGCAAAAGTCTATGTTTGAAATTCAGTAAGTCAGAGAAATTGATTTAGAACATGTATTTTGTTCTTCAGCTTTGAGATAGTCAAGAGACATGGTACTTAGAAGGCAGTTGGAAATAATTTCCTTTGTTTGTTTTACAGTATTTGTATGGGTCCTTCACAGCTCTCCATGAGTGGTTTTTTTGTTTTTGTCTTGAAATAACACTTCTAAACTTGTACATTAACTTTCCATCCTGTAATGTTGTGTCTTCACAGTTCATCGGGCCACTGCTGATATCTGATGGAGGCAAGAGCAGTTGTAGAGAGCTTGAAGCAAGCACAAGGACGTGCTCAGTCTGAAGTGCACTTGAGCTCACTTTGCACAGGGCAGGACCAGGCAAGTTACGAGTCAAGTGGTTATAGTACAGCACTGCTGGTGTCTTCTTATGTGGTCAGTGAGAGAGAACTGAATGTGAGGCTGTATCCAGCTGGGCTGAGATGAGAAGAAAAATATTACTGTAAAGCACTGGACTGCTAACTGCAAGGTTGGTGATTCAAATCCACCAGCCGTTCCTCGGAAAGACTATACAGGGTCGCTATGAGTCGGGACCAACTCAACAGCACTTAACAGCAACAACATAGACACAATTTATAAAATATACATTTTATCTCTTGGTGGACTTGTTCAACTCCCATGTTTGGAGATACATATATAACTGCTGTAGCAATAACAACATCCTCAAAGAGCAAATTCATAACATATGAATCAATTTCTTAAAAGAAAGTCAGTCTGAAGGGAGAGGAAAAAGAAAACACATTTATGTAATTTTTATTATCTAAATATTCATTCAATTTATATCTTCGAAGAACTGTTCACTTTCATTACATAAAGATAGATGAGTATTCTAACCAAATATAAACACAATGTTCTGATAAATGGTTTTTGTTGCTTTCTTCAAAGACAGATTTAGAAACATACTTACTGTTGCACAACAGAATTATATCTTGTGTGATATTGTTTCGAGCCCTTGTAACTTGGAAACCCTATATAGGGTCTCTATGAGTCAGAAACGACTTCATGACACTTAACAACGACAACAATATGCCTAATAAGGAGTCATGTTGGTGTATTGGATTATGAGCGGAGCTGCTAACTACAAGATCAGCAGTTTGAATATAAAACTGCTCTGCGGGAGGAAAATGATGCTTTCAGCTCCCATAAAGATTTATTCAGCCTCAGAAACCCTATACTGGGTTGCTATGCGTCTGAACTGACTCAGAGGCACCCAACCACCACCAATGTGCCCGATACCTCGTTTAATAGCACATATAGAGTAATACCAAGTACTGTGTCCCACACAGCAGACAATAATCAAATGATACCTATCGAAAGATGAGGCTTTCTGCTCCCTTAAAGATTTACCGCCTCGGGAACTCTGTACAGGGTCACTGTGGGTCGGAACCGACGCGATGGCACTTAACAACAACAATATATCACTTGACGTGGTTCTGTATAAGCACTGGACTGCTAACTCCGAGGTCAGTGATTCAAGCCCACCAGGTGCTCTGTGGGAGAAAGACAAGGCTTTCTACTCCTGCAAAGATTTGCAGCCATGGAAACCTATACAGGATCTCCATAAGTCAGAAGCAACTTAACGGAACTTAACAACAACAACATAAATGTAAATTTTTCATGTTAGATAAATATTGATATTTCCATTGTTTGTTGGGTATTTGTTATGTTAGTATTATATTAGATTATTAACCATTTTAGTATTACACTAAATGTATGCTACATTGCATCTGCATGGACATCAAGCATATTTAAAATTTTAAAGTTGTAAATATTATTGTTTATAAAACTTGGGATATAACTCTATATAAATGCTGAATAGCTCAAAAAGTATCTTAACTGAACCCACTGCAATGGTTGACTTACTGGAGTTCCTTCACTTTTGCACACCATCTGGGCCTACAGTTTACATTGCTTGTTTACCAGAACACATGCAACATCATACATCCTTGTGCTTATATCGTGGCACAGAGCAGTGCCAGCCTCTGCTGGAGTTGCTGGATCAACAGATGTGATGTACGAGATGGTTCTCTCAAAATGGATCCGAGACATGTTATCTATTAATAAAATCCATCCTTGCCCGGGAACTGATCGTGTGGGATGTATATTGGGTGAATGTAGTAAAAGATTCGACAGTCCCCTGCCCTCCCATATAATAGGAAGAAATCCAAAGGGGCTTCAAAAAATGGCTGTAAAAACGGAATTAAAAGATAATGGCATAGTCCCATGAAGTTTTTGAAGCCCTCTTTTAGTAAGTATATGCCTAAAAGACCCAATGAGACAAGGAATTTCAATTACACAGGAGCGGACTGTAGGAGATTGTTGTTGTTGTTAAGTGCTGCTGAGTTGATTCCGACCCATAGTGATCCTGTATAGGGTTTCCAAGGAGCAGCTGATGAGCTTGAACCACTGACCTTGCAGTTCAAATGACTTTGCAGTCTGATGCATTAGCCTACAGCGCCACACCAGGACTCAGATGTCAACAAAAATGTTGAAGTTGTAGGGGCCTGCATACACAACCTTGCATATGGCCGCTCTCATAACCCTGTGTGAACTCTCTCTCCACTTGGTCCTTTAGTACATATGTTGTTAAGTGTCATCGAGTCAGTTCCGACCCATAGCAACCCTGTATAGGGTTTCTAAGGAGGGGCTAGTGAGCTTGAACCACTGACCTTGCAGTTCAAGCTGACTTTGCAGTTCAATGCATTAACCCATAGCACCATACCAGGACTCCTACGTGGGAGCTTCTATGAGTCCTGGTGTGGCGCTGTGGGTTAATGAGTCAGACTGCAAAGCCGTTTGAACTGCAAGATCAGTGGTTCAAGCTCACCAGCTGCTCCTTGGAAACCCTACACAAGGGTCGCTATGGGTCGGAATCAACTCGATGGCACTTAACAACAACATGGTGGCCAGACTTCGTCTCTCATACTTTGGACATATTGTCAGGAGGGACCAGTCATTGGAAAGGGATATCATATTTGGTAAGATGGAGGGTCAGAGAAAAAGAGAAAGACCCCCAGCGAGATGGATTGGCTAATTGACAGCATCAATGGACTCAAGCGTGGCAACAATTGTGAGGTTAGCCCAGGACTGGGCAGTGTTTCATTCTGTTGTGCATAGGGTCGCTATGAGTTGGTACTTATTCAATGGCACCTAACAACAACAACATAAAATACATTTAGTGCCCTGACAATTCCTTTCCACTGTGGTACTTGCTTTTCCTTGTGTCCTGTATGCTTGGCATCTATGAGTCTTTGCTTTGGACAACAGGCACTCCTGTTTTTGTTGATGTTGTTAGGTGCCATTCAGTCCGTACTGACTCATAGCTACCCTATACACAACAGAACAACACACTGCACGGTCTTGTGCCAACCGCACAATTGTTGCTATACTTGAGGCTATTACCACTGCCACTGTGCCAATCCATTTGTTGGGGGTCTTCCTCTTTTTTGTTGACCTTCCACCTTACCAGGAAAGATGGCTTGGTATCTTGATGCTATGTTCTTCAGATTGAATAAGTATGGGGAAAGAATACAACCCTGGCACACACCTCCTCATTTTAAACCATTCAGTGTTCCCTTGTTCTGTTTGAACGACTGTCTCTTGGTCTATGTACAGGTTCCTCATGAGCACAATTAAGTGTTCCAGAATACTCATTCTTCGCAATGTTGTCCATAGCTTGTCATGAGCCCCACAGTTGAAAGCCTTTGCATAGTCAATAAAGAAGCACAAGTAAGCATATTTCTGGTATTCTCTGCTTTCAGCCAAGATCCATTTGACATCCCTTGTTCCACGTCCTCTTCTGAATCTGACTTGAACCTCTGACAGTTCTCTGTCAATGTATTGTTGAAGCCATTCTTGAATTATCTTTATCAAAATTTGACTTGCATGTGATATTAATGATATTGTCTGATGATATCCACATTCCATTGGGTCACCTCTCTTTGGAATGGGCAAAATTACAGATCTCTTCCAATCAGTTAGCCAGGTAACTGTCTTCCAAATTTCTTGGCATAGATGAAGGAGTGCCTCCAGTGCTGCATCAGTTTGCGGAAAGATTTTAATTTGTATTCCAATAATTCCTAGAGCCTTGTTCTTTGCCAATGCCTTCAGTGCACCTTGAAATTCTTCCTTAAGGATTATTGGTTCTTGATCATATGCTACCTTTTGAAGTGGTTGAAGCCATTTCTTTTTGGTACAGTGACTCTGTGTATTCCTTCCATCTTCTTCGGATACTTTCTTCGTCACTCAATATTTCGCCCATAGAATCCTTCAGTATTTCAAGTCAAGGCTTGAAGTTTTTCCTTTAGTTCCCTCAGTTTGAGAAATGCTGACCATGTTCTTCCCTTTTGATTTTATAGCTCCAGATCTTTGCACATTTCATTATAATATTTGACTTTGTCTTCTTGTGCTGCCATTTGAAATTTTCTACTCAGATCTTTTACCTCATTTCTTCTGCTTGCTTTAGCATCTCTATG
Organism: Chrysochloris asiatica; assembly: GCF_000296735.1. Taxonomy (NCBI): domain Eukaryota; kingdom Metazoa; phylum Chordata; class Mammalia; order Afrosoricida; family Chrysochloridae; genus Chrysochloris; species Chrysochloris asiatica. The sequence goes on along the minus strand of NW_006408565.1, from coordinate 13,141,936 downwards.
CTGGAAAGCAAGTTTCAGTGTCTTCTCTAACATCCATTTTGTTCTTTTTCTTCTTTCTTGTCTTCTTAATGTAAGCTCTATGCTTCTTTTGTGCTTCCTTTGCTTACTGAGCAATCCATCCTTGCCTAGAACCCAGGTCTCTTGACTCCAGGTCCAGTATTCTAGCCAACTCTTGAGAACATTTGCAAAACTTTAAAAGCATAGATACTATACTTCCATAGTATATACTTTGGACATACTATCAGGAGGCAATAGTCATTGGAGAAGGACATTATGCTTGGCAAATTGGAGAGACAGCGAAGAAGGGAGAGACCCTGCAATGGGATAGATTGGCACAATGACAGTGACAAGGGGCTCATGTATAGCAGAAATTGTGAGGATGGCACAGCATCAGGTGATGCTTCATTCTGTTGTCCATAGGGTCACTGGGTAACACTACACAACATTCTACTACGCCTGCACTTCAACAAATCTATGACACCATTGAGTATAAGTCCTCTACTCTTCTGTGTATCACTAGGAAAGAAAAAAAGGCTACTAATTAAACTAAGACACAATATTTACTTATAATTTAGATTTCTAAATTTCAGCCCTTCTAGACATAACTGAATGCAGATGTTGATATTTATTACTCTGAATACGTAAAAGAAAAAAAATCACATGAAAATAAGTTCATTAAGACTTTTTTGAAATAAAAAATTGAATGCTGACTCAAAATGGTCAATGACCATGGATTTTTCTTATGCCAGCAAGTGTTGGTGATGCAATTTTCTCTTTCTTTAAAAAAAAAAACCAAACATTTTATTGAGGTATAACTTACATTAAAAGGTGTACCTATCATAATTATACATGATGGGCTTTTATCCAAGTCCACGCCTATAATCAGTGGAAGGCTGGAGCCAGCTCATACTAGTTCATGACAGCTAATCATTAGCAATTCAATAATTTTGAAAATCGGTTGTTAAACTGTTGGGAATTTAAAGCCAGCTGTGGTGGGAGTCCTGGTGTGGTTCTGTGGGATAAAGGTTCAGTGGTTCAAACTCCTTGGAAACCGTATACAGGGCCACTGTGAGTCGGAACTGACTCAATGGTAGTTAACAAAAAGAGCAACATGGTAGGAGTAGTTACACCACAGAAATTGCAAATGCTGTAATTCAGCCTCTCCTATCCCCCCCGCTTTCCCCCCAGACCTGAGTCTGGATTACTAGCTCATCACGTAGTGTAACCACTACCCAGATAAGAGAGAGAGAGAGAGAGAGAGAGAGAGAGAGAGAGAGAGAGAGAGTCCAGCAGCTCAGAAGGCTTCTTTGGGTCTTCCTACCTGCTGCCCAGCTCCCTTCCTCTAAGGGAGCCACTCAATACTTGAGACAGCATTTCTTATAAAAATCTTTACAAGAACTAGGAGTCACTGGCTCCTGGACTGGCCTTGTCCTTGTACAGGGCTAGCCCACCTTCGTTTCCTATGCGAGGAATGCTGCTAAACATGTCTGATTTACCACCTCTACTATCAGCATCCACAGCCATCTAGTTCCTAGAGGTTAAAAGAATGTCTCCAGAATTTTCTTCTAAACCACAGAAACCCAGACTGTGAGATTTGATTTTTGGCTTGAGCAGGCAATGACAACTCCACTAATTGTCAACAGTAATTTTAAACCACACCCCAGTTTCAGAGCTGTTGAAATGTGAAAAGCGAACTCTTAGAACTGTGTTTCCCTTTTGAACATGAGACTTCACTGAACCTTGAGAAGCAGCTTGTCTTCAAAGCTGATAATGAAGCCCCATAAGACAGTGGATCAGCAGCATCGCACTGGTCTCTTCCTGGACAGGGTGGTGTCTGTCCACTTTCCTGATGGGTCAGCCACGCATTACTATCTCTGGCCCTGACCTGGAAGGAGAAGGCAGGATGCTGTGGGAAACCTCAGCTCTAGCTTCAGGTTTTTTATTTTTAACTTTTTATTATAATTTGGGAGAAATTTTACAGAGCAAATTGGTTGTCCATTCAACAATTCATACACATTTTATTTCATGGCATTGACTGCAGTCCCCCCAAAGTGACAGCATTCTTCCCACTGGCTCTTGTTTCCAGTTTCCATTCACCCTGTGTTTCTATGCTTTCCAGCCTTCTCTGAGTTACGTCGTTGTTGTTGTTAAGCGCCGTCAAATCTATTCCAACTCAGAGACTCTGTATAGGGTTTCTGAGGAGCGGCTGGTGAGTTTGAACCGCTGACTTTATGGTTCAAACAAACTTTGGGATCCAGTGATTATCCTATAGCACCACATCAGTACTCCATCCCTGGGCAAATGCTGCCATATTGATGTCATATGGTTGAGTTTTCTAAGGAGGGCATGCCTCCCTGTTTGACTGATAGTTGAGCTATAGGAATGAGCTCAATTCTCAGAGGTTCCAGCAATCTCTAGACCAGTAAGTCTCATCTTTTTGTGATTTTGACTTTTGTTCCACAGTTTTCTCTCACTGTCTTTAGGGCCTTCTTTTGTGATTCCTATCAGAGCCGTTGGTAGTGGTAGCTGGGCACCATCTAGTGCTTCAGGTCGAGTTCTTCTGGTCTCAGATTGTGGAGGCTGAGTTTTGCATGGTCCATTAGTCCTTTGGACAAATTGTTTTCATTTATTTTTTTTATTTTCTTCATTCTTCTTTCCTTTGGATGGGGTGAGACCATGAGTGATTACTCACCAAAGTAGGGTATAGAACATTGTCTTTGTGGACTATGTATGCAAGTTGACCGTAATGTCTCCCTAGACAATGGTCTTGAGCCTCCAGGCCCAGCAACTCATTCCTTCAAGCTGTTTGGTTATGGCTAAGAACTTTTCATAACTTTACCCCTGGTATGTTCTTTGAGATTCATGATTATACGCTATTTTCAGCACATACAAATACATATGTAGAAAAAGTCTCTGTCAGACCCATATTTGTGGGTGTAGCCCTATTTGCCTTCTCACACTCCAGTCTGCTTCTAAATGATCTTTTCTGGGTGCAGATGGAGGCTGGGCCTTTTGGGATTGTTCCAGGTATTTGTTAGGGTACGCCCTTATGATGACTGTTTCGTTGCCAGCTGTGTTGCCCTGACTTTGAGCTTCTGCAAATGGATGTGTTTTACTTTAAAATACATATGTTTTTACTTTGCTTTATTCTTATTTTAAAGCAGTAACTTACAATCCCGTCCTCTACTTCCAAGCCCTGGTAACCACTAATCTACTTTGATCGCTATACATTTGCTTGATTAAGTGGGATCATACAGGATTTCTCCTTTTGTGTCTGGTTTATTTCGCTCAGCTTCATGTTTTCTAGATTTATCAATGAAATAGGTTTGATCAGTATTTCATTCTGTGTAAATATCACATTGTGTTCATCCATTCACGTGTTGATGGACACTAGGGTTGTTTCCACCTTTTGGCTATTGTGAATAGTGTGCTACAAGGAACATTGGTATACAAGTATCTGTTTGACTCCCTACTTTCAATTCTTTTGGATTCGTATCTAGGAGTGGAATTGCTGGATCTTATGGCACTGACTTGGCAGAACTTAGCCACAACAACAACAACATGGTAATTTTATGCTTAACTTTTTGAGAAACTGCCAAATTGTTTTCTACAGCAATGCATGAGGGTACCAGTCTCTCTATATCTTCACCAACACTTCTTACTCTCTGTCCTGTGGAGTGCTGAAGACAGTTTTTCCCTCTGCTACCTGGTAGCATAGTGGTTAAGAATTGGGCTGCTAACCTCAGAGTCAGCAGTTCGAAACTACCAGCTGTTCTGTGGGAGAAAGATAAGGCTTTCTGCTCCTGTAAAGATTTACAGCCTCGGAAACCCTGTGCCATGTCACTATGAGTCAGAACCGAGTCCACGGCACATAACTACAACCACCACCTTCTCACCAGGTGAAATCACATGAATCACTTTGGCAGCTGCTTTTCCTGAGGTCTTCTAAGCTCTGGCCACAAGTTGGACACTAGCTAGATGTCTGTTTAACTTGTCAACCAATAACCCTGCAAAGAATGAGTGATTATTTCCATTTTACAGGTTGAGGGGCCTCAGAAAAGCATCAAGTTAAAGTCATACAGGATTGGAGCCTGGGTCTTTCTGACTTAACTTCAGGCTTTTCACCTTTATGAGAAATGTGGGCTAAAGTGGCAAAAACTACTTCCAAGGCCTGGACCCTAACACTCTCCTCTATGTTCTCTCTGTGCAGTGGGTGGATGGGATGTTCAGGGTGACACAGAAGCCAAATGTTGATGATAGCAGAGCCCCTGTCGCCCTGGGTCTCTGACGGAGTGCGTGGAGCAGATGAACAATTTTAAATTCTACAATGTTTAGCTAGAGTGGTTTGGGGGTTTATCAATAAACCCCCAAACTTGGGAGCCCTCGTGTGGTGCTGTAAGATAAGGACTGGACTGCTAACTAATAGGTTGGCAGTTCAAACCCACCAGCTGCTCCTCAGAAACCCTATACAAGGTCACTGTGAGTCAGAGCTAATTCGATGGCACTTCACAATGACATTTGGGATTTATAGAGTAGTCATTCAGCATTTTCTTCATGAATGCACCTGGGTTCTCACATGCTTCTCCAGATTAGGAAAGCTCATTCATTCCTTTATTCACCCAAACAATCACCATTGAATAAAACAGATGGTTTATTCAAGTGGTTCACATTCTAGAGAAATAGTTCCCAAAATGGGCAATTGGCAGCATGTGAGAGATTTAAGGTAGCAAATGGAATTATTACAATTTTTTATATTAATTTTTTATGACTACTTTGATCCAAGAGTTTCATTTAAGGTAATGATATATATTTTTAAATTATGTATGTTGTATTTTCACAAATAATGTGCATAGCATGCATAGGAAACTAATATTTGAAGGGGATTTCATGGTTTGCAAAAATCATACAGTGGAAACGTTATTTGTGTGAAAGTACAGTATTTAAGTCAAAGAAAGAGGCAACATTTTAAAAACAAACATTAAGTAAAATCCTAATGTAGCTGATCATCAGACAGAGAGCAAAGAGTGAGCAGGTTGTTCTTGAATGAGTGAAGTTTGGGAAACACTGCTTCTAGTGAATTCTTGTTCCTAGAGGGTTTCCTCTGGCCTGGGAGGTGCTCTGGTTAGCAGAAGATGCCAGGATTGAAGAGATACATCCATTCACTCTGAGGGCCAACTTGGCAAGACCCCAGCCAGGTTCCTGCTTCTCTGCCTCCCCAGAATGGCATCATGGGCGATGGCTCTCTGGTACACCAATGGCTCACCGGTACAAGCCGCTCCCTCCCCTTCCTCTGACTGAGCAGCAGTTCCAGCCCTTCCTCCATTTGGCCAGTACGTTTCCAAAAACAGCCTGGAGAGCATGTAGATGTGTTTTCCAGCTGGACTAATAGCGGTCCTATCCAGGGCCTGGACCCGCATTCTGCTTCCTCTTGGTAGGGTGGCAGTTCCTCACCTCCTAGAAAGTGGCAGAAGTATGGGTTTTCATGTTCTCATTTTGCTTTGGAAACTGAAACATCTTTTCTAGTTTCTCTGGCCAAATGGTGACAGTGTAGGCTGTCAGCATCGCTGTCAAAGTCTAATGCCCTAGGAGCTGCCTCTCCCCCTGAAGTCCCCAGACAATGCCAAGGTCCAAACTAGGGAGGCGCCTAACTGACACTCTACTTCTCTGAGTTTTCCTTGGCTCCTGCGTACTTTTGCTTCTAACAATCTGCAGAGGCCTCCCCTTTGGCTACTGGAGTTGCTTTGTGCCCTTCCCCCTTGCACACACACATAGAGAGCCAAAAGTGCCTGAGCCTTTATGTCCCCTGGTGCTACCGTTACCATGGTTATGATGGACAGGTAAGCATACAGGAGTATGAAAGCCCAGTTCACTCACCTTGAGTTGGAACAAATTCTCCAGAGCTCCTCAGAGCTTAGGCTCAAGTTGCCTCTTGGCCTTTCCCAGACAGCTCTCCTCTGGAAGAGATCCATATTTGTGCCCATTCCAAAGAGAGATGGCCCAACGGAATGTGGAACTCATCAGACAATCTCTTTGATATCCCACGTGAGTGAAGTTTTACTAAAGGTAATACAGAAATGGCTGCAAGCATACATTGACAGAGAACTTCCTGAGGTTCAAGCTGGATTCAGAAGAGGCCGTGGAATGAGGGATATCATTGCTGATGTCCGATGGATCTTGGCTGAAAGCAGAGAATATCAGAAAGATGTTTACCTGTGCTTCATTGACTACGCAAAGGCTTTTGTTTGTGTGGATCATGACAAGCTATGGGTAATGTTGTGAAGTATGAGTATTCTGGAACACTTAATTGTGTACATCAGAAATCTTTAGATAGACCAAGATGCAGTTGTTTGAACAGAATAAGGGACACTGAATGGTTTAAAATTAGGAAAGATGTGTGCTAGGGTTGTATTCTTTCACCAAATTTATTCAATCCATATGCTGAGCAAATAATATGAGAAGCTGGATTATATGAAGAAGAATGTGGCATCAGGATTGGATGAAGACTCATTAACAACCTGTGATATGCAGATGATACAACCTTGCTTGCTGAAAGTGAAGAGGACTTAAAATACTGATAAAGATCAAAGAGCACAGCCTTCAGTATGAGTTACAACTCAATGTAAAGAAAACAAAAATCTTCATCAATGGACCAATAAATAACATCATGATAAATGGAGAAAAGATTGAAATTGTCAAGGGCTTCATTTTACTTGGATCCACTATCAATACTCATGGAAGCAGCAGTCAAGAAATCTGCTGCAAAAGTGTTCAAGGGCAAAAATGTCAGTTTGAGGACTAAGATACGACTGACCCAAGCTATGATATTTTCAATAGCCTTATATGCATGTGAAATTTGGACAATGTATACGGAAGATAGTAGAAGAATTGATGCAGTTGAATTATGGTATTGGAGAAGAATGTCAAAAGTTCCACGGACTGCCAAAAGAGCAAATAAATCTGTTTTGGAACGCTTCTTAGAAGTCATAATGGAGAGATTTCATCTCTCATACTTTGGGCACATTATTAGGAGGGACCAGTCCCTGGAGAAGGACATCATGCTTGGTAAAGTGCAGGGTCAGTGAAAAAGAGAAAGACCTCCAATGAGATGGATTGGCACAGTGGTAGCAACAAAGGGCTCCAGAGTAAGAAGGACTGTGAGGAGAGTGCAGGACTGGACAGTGTTTTGTTCTCCATGAGTTGGAATGGACTCGACTACACCTTTCAACAACAGCAACAAAGATGCTTCTGCCAAATAAAGTTACCTTCAGAGGTCCTGGGGCTTACAGTGTGGATATTTCTTTTGGGGGACCATTTTCAGCCTGCCACCTGATGTGAGGTGCAGCAACATGTCCTTTTTCTTAGAGAGGGCACTTTGGCATGCCTCAGATTCTGGTTCTTTCAAGTCCTCATGGATATGTGAGTCCCTGAATCTTCTAGGGGTTGGCCGTTCACGCCTGGGTCTGCATGGGCTTTGTTAAGGCATCCAGGATTCTTGCCACTTTCTGCTGACTGGGTTCAAAGCAGCAGCAGGGGAGTGTGAGCAGTACCCAGGGAAGTGGTGTGGGTGGCTTATTGCCAACATGGGCTGTAATTCCCGTGATCATCTGGATAGTCCACAGACATCAATTACTCTTTTTTTTGGACATCAATTACTCTTTTCCACTATTTTATTGACATCATGTGATGTGAGTGTGGGCTGTTAACTGCTCATCTCTGCCCGTTTCTGTGGAGAGTTGCTCTCTGCCAAGTAGCAGCCATCTTACCAGGGAAGTATGTCCCTCTAGCGCAGGGGTGGTTGTTGTTGTTAAGTGCTGTTGAGTCGATTCCGACCCAGAGCAATGCTGTATAAGGTTTCCAGGGAGCAGCTGGTGAGCTTGAACCACCAATCTTGTAGTTCAAGCGACTTTGCAGTCTGATGCATTAGCCTACACCAGGACTCCAGGGCAGGGGTGGGGAACATTTTTTCTGTCAAAATTTAAAACATTATTCATGGCCTATATAAAATGATCAACTTAAAAATTAGCCTGCTATATTTGATCAGACATTTAATTAACTCACCGGTGTGGCGCTGTGGGTTAAAGCGTCAGACTGCAAAGCCATTTGAACTGCAAGCTCGGTGGTTCAAGCTCACCAGCTGCTCCTCGGAAACCCTATACAGGGTTGCTATGGGTTGGAACTGACTCAATGGCATTTAACAACAACAACAACAACAACAACAATGTGATGGCTAAGGAACTCTGGTAACACAGTGGTTATGAGTCGGGCTGCTAATCTCACAGTCAGCAGTTTGAAACTACCAGTTGTTCCGCAAGAGAAAGACAAGGCTTTCTGCTCCCATAAACATTTACAGCCTCTGAAACTCTATACAGGATCGCTAAGAGTTGGAACTAACTCCACAGCACATAACTAACACCACCAATGTGATGGTTGGAACTGCAGTTGCGTCTGCAGGGCTACAGCACATGATTTAAGGTCCACGGACCGGGCGTTTCCCACCTTTGCTCTCGGGGCTCAGCCAGCCATGCTGACTGACTTACTGACATGGAAATTCAATAGGACAACTCCCTTATCTCCATGGGTTCAACTCAGTGGTGCCGTTCATGCTCCGGAGCCCCTCAGTGACCAGAACAAGTCTGGTCACTGACTTGGACATCCATGGACATCCATGCTGCGCTCCCTGTCCTGAAAATAACTCCACAAAATCTCCATCGCTGGATTTGCTTCTAGGAAATCTGACAAAAGACAGTCGACATGAATGACACGATGAATGGAGAACAGGAGGGTGAGGAACAGTAGAGGGGTTCTGTTGTCCTGCCATGGAGAGACCAACCGGGTATCATGGAGAAAGTATTTGATAAATCGTTCGAGTTGTATACGAAATTCTGGAGACCATAAAGATACCATACCTGGCAGTGTTGTTCTTAGGTGCCATTGAGTTGGTTCTGACTCATCGTAACCATACACAAGGAACTGAAACACAGCCTGATGCTGTGCCATCTTTACAACTGTTGTTACATTTGATGTTGAGAGTAAACTCTACCTGGTTCAATTTATGGTAGTCTGCTTTCATCCTTGTCACCACCCCACAGGAACCTTCCCTGAACTCATTATCTAATGTTACCTTTCAACTCCTGGTCTGCCTCCCACACATCATCCCGTTTTTGTTTTTAAAATAGCATTTACCATGATCGCTTACAAATTGAATTGTGTCTTCACAAAAGGTATGTTAAAGTCCTAACTCCTGGGTCCTGTAAATGTAATCTTGTTTGGAAATAGGGACTTTTAAGATGGAAGCCCTGGTGGTACCATGGTTAAGCGCTTATGTGATAACAGAAAGTCTGTGGATTGAACCTCGCAGCTGCTGTGCAGGAGAGAGATGTGGCAGGTGGCTTCGAAAAAGCTTATGTATGGCCTTGGAAACCGTATGAGTCAGTTGATGTGCATTGGAATCCACACAGGGACAACGGGTTGGGTTTTTTATTTAGGGTGGGTCCTCAGGTTCTCGGATGGCACACATAATCTGCAGGTGACTGCTAACCTAAAGGATGGCAGTTCACACACACACACAGTAGAGCTGTGGTGGAAGAAAATCCTGGTAGTTACAACCAAGAAAATCCTATGGAGTAGTTATATTCTGTAACATAAAGGGGCACCATGAGTCAGAATGGACGTGAAGGCAAAGAGATTGTTTTTGGTTGTTGTGGTTATGGGGTGTGTCCTGATCCCATTTGAATGGGATTAGGAGAAGAGGAGAAGAGACACAGACAATGAGAGAGAGGAAGAATGGTCATGTGACCACAGAGACAGATGCAGCTACAAGTCAAGGACCGCCATCAGAAGCTGGGAGGCAGGCATGAAGCTGTTGCTCTCTCAGAACTTGGTTGAAATCAGCTTTGCTGAAACCCTGACTTGAACTTCTAAGCCTCCAAAATAGTCAGACAATGAATTGCTGTCTTTAAAGTCATCCCGTTCATGGTATTTGCTCTAGGAAACCAAGACGCTATCTGAAGTGATGGGATGTGTTTATTCACTTGTTTATGGTCTTTCTTCCCAACCAGAGTGCAAACTCCATGGAGCTAAGGACTTTGTCTGACTGGATCCCAAGCATCTTATATACTGTGTTGTTGTTGTTGTTAAGTGCTGTTGAGTCAGTTCCGACTCATAGCAACCCTACATAGGGTTTCAAGGAGTGACTGGTGAGTTTGAACCACCAACCTTGCGGTTCAAACCGATCTTGTGGTCCAGTGCTCTATCCCACAGTGCCACACCAGGACTCCTATGCTGGAGGAGATGCTAAACAGATGCTTCTTGAATGAGTTAAAGAGCAGGCCAAAGGTCTTTCACTTGAAGAAGATAAAAGAGAAGAAGGTGGGTTTGCTATGGAGATTCTGAAGTGGAGACATTTTTGGAGGTCACTGGGGTGGGAGAAGGCAGGTCAGGGTGGGCTTTCTTCTAGCTCCCGGCTCGTGTCAGTCCCTTACTGGCCTGTCTTCTTGTTGGGTCTGGCACAGGTCTCAAGGAAACATAACGTTTTTAATGAAACCTCAGAGTCAATAAAGGCGAATGGGCTCGGGTGCCTCTCCTGCTGGGCCTGGCTGTTGACTTTAGAAGTCAAGAGGTTACGGTGTTTGTTGCCCAATTCCCGTGTAGTTTGGGGAGATATAAGCTAGAAGGGTCTGGGCCATTTTATATGGAGAAAGAGAGAGAAAAAAACCCCAAACCAAACCAAAACAAAACTCAGTGGGCCCTGGAAAGATTCCACCGCCAGCAAGAATCAAAGGTCCATTCAGAGTGACAGAAATCCTCACATTCGCCGCTAATGAAAACCAAATTTCTCATTCCTCTGAGTGTTTCCAGGGGCTGCAATGGAAGGGGTTGCTGGGAGCGGTTGGCCATCCCTCCCGCTGCCAACAGGGCCTTGCTGCATTCAAATAGTTTTATGATAATATGAGCCTCGTATTTTTCTAATTTCAGGCGTCGGTGATTTAAGACTAAGTTATTTTCGTGGAAAAAGAAATAGGACCTGTTTAAGGCAGAGTCAGACTGCCGCCTCAACAGATACTCCCACCGTGAGTATATCTAGGGCAGGCCACCCGGTGCCTGGGGTGGGCTTCAGACTCGTGTCCAGGGTGCCCTCTTGAGTGGGGGAGGACAGGCTGGGGCGCCGGAGGGCTACAGTGACAGAGATTTCTGCCTCTCTGTTCCATGGTTTGTAAAGTTTTAGAATCCATTCCAAACAGCAGACCAATCATCCTCCAAAGATTGGTCTGTGCTCTTTCTGTTTCTACAGAAGGGACATTTTCTTATTTCTTTTTTCTCCCTCCCCACTTTGATGAGCAGTCTCTATAGCAAGTATGCATCATGGGATACACAAAATACAAACTGTATATGATGTTGTTAGATGACACTAAGTTGGTTTTGACTCAGCATAACAGAAGGAAACACTACCAGTCCTTCACCAACTTCACAATTGTTCTGTTTGAGCCCAGTGTGGCTGTCACTGTATCAGTCCGTCTTGTTGAGGAGGTCTTCATCTTTTTTGCTGACCCTCCACTTTACCAAACGATGTCCATCTTTACGGACTAGTCCTTCCTGACAACATGTCCAAAGTATGAGAGACGACGTCTCACCATCCTGGCTTCTTAGGAACATTCTGGTGGCACTTCGTCCAACATGGATTTGTTTCTTACAGTCCGTGGTACTTTTAATATTCTTCACCAACACATAATTCAAATGCATTAATTCTTCTCCAATTATCTTTTTACTCATTGTCCAACTTTCCCTTGCATATGGTGGTGGTGGTGGTTATGTGCCGTGGAGTCAGTTTCAAAGCGTACTGACTCTGTATAGGGTTTCAGAGGCTGTAAGCCTCATTTTTCCCCCATGAAATGGCTGATAGTTTCAAACCGCTGACCTTGAGGTTTGCAGTCTGACTTATAACTGTGGTTTGGGTCAGACACATCTTATTTCTCCAAAGTGAACTTTTTGCTCCTTAACAGCTTAAAGAGGTCTTTTGCAGCAGATTTGCCTAATGCACTACATCGTCTGATTCATTCAGTGTTAGTTGTTGTTGTTGTTGTTGTTAGGTGCCATCGAGTTGGCACCGACTCATAGTGACCTTATGCACAGCAGAATGAAACAGTGACCGATCCTGGGCCAACTTCACTACTATTGCCACACTTGAGTCCATTGATGCTGCCACTTGGCCAATCCATCTCATTGGGGGTCTTCCTCTTTTTCTCTGACCCTCCACCTTACCAAACATGATATCCTTCTTCAGCGACTGTTCCCTCCTGACAATATGTCCAAAGTATGAGAGACGAAGTTTGGCCATCTTGGCCTCTAAGGAGCACTCTGGCTGCACTTCTTCCAAAACAGATCTATTGGTTCTTTTGGCAGCCCATGGCACTTTTAGTATTTTCCTCCAACACCATAATTCAAAGGCATCTATTCTTCTACGGTCTTCCTTATTCACAGTGTTAGTTATGTAGTGAAAAATAAAGATTTTTTTAAAAGAATCTAAAATGAAATAGAAACCTCTGTGGAAGGATAGAATTATGACTGTTTTCTGCTTCATGTTTTCCAGGTTTTCTAAAATGAGCACATTTGTTATATTTCCCAAGAAATATCATCTCTTCCTAATGTAAACTTAATTCTTGCGTTAAGTCCCCAATAAAGCTAGCTGGACTTAAGTGGAACCTTCTTAGAGTTTCCTTTGCCTTTGTCAGAATTGAGGTGAGATTCTATCTTTGTCCCTCCGTTTTCTCATCTATAAAACTGAGATAATGATAGCATGTACCTCAAAGGGCTGAGTTACAAACTGCAAAATACCTAGAATAGTATGTGGCATGTAGTAAGCATTCAGTCATACTAGCTATTATTACCATCATCGTTCCAAAGCTAAATGCGCAGAGTAGGCACCAATTCAACCTAGGGGTATTCACTGTGGGATAAATCACTGGGCTGAAAGGTCGGTTTGAACCATAAGGTCAGTGGTTCAAACTCACCACCTGCTCCTTGGAAACTCTATACAGGGTCTCTGAGAGTTGGAACCAACTTGGCAGCACTTAACAACAACGTGGAAAAAGGTGATGCCTCAACGGGTGGCAGATGAGATGGTCCCAGGATCTTGAAATCCTCTGCTTGGATATTTACCAAGGCACTGGACTGCTACTCACAAGGTCAGAGGTTCACAGCCATTAGCCACTCCCTTGTACTGGAAACCCTATACAAGGTCACTATGACCAAAACTGACTTGATGGCACTTAACAAATCCACCAGGGAGTCCTAGTGCGGCACTGTAGGGTAAGCACTGGACTGCTAACTGCAAAGTTAGCCATTCAACCCACCAGCTGCTCTCTGGAAGTCCTATATAGGGTCGCTATGAGTCAGAACCCACTCAATGGCACTTAACAACAACAAACCCAGTAGCCATTCCTCGACAACACCTAACAACAACAAATTGATACACTGCATAGTCAGGTGTATCTGACTATGAAAGTATCTATTTCTGGAAACACATTTATATACTTACAGAAAATAAAGATCTAGGTGGGTAATGAATCAAGTGGGATTATGAGTAATTTTTTATGTGTTCCTTCATCTGTATCATCCGAGTTTTCTCCCATGAAATGTCTTATCAATGTTACTTTTAAATGTTGTTTTAAATTTTAATGCATAGAACTTGAGAGTTTCAAACTCAAGAGTCATAAGATTTTTTGATTATGATGACCAGACCTGATCTTGAGCCCTGGGCCTCATGTGTAATCAGAGAGTTTCCCTGAGGAAACTGAGGCAGGACATAGTGTGTGTGTGAGTCAGAGACAGGGCAGGCTGTCTGCTGCACAGTACACAATAACAAAGTCTATTATTAAGTCTTTGTCCCCAATGGCTCTGTGAATGCCAGGGCCACTGAGGAATTGAGTCTTTAACCTGAGGGCATGGGGTCCTCCCTGTGGCTTCAGTGATGTGATGTCTTAGAGAAAGCCGAGTCCCCCCCTCTAACCCCACTATTCTGTACAGGCGCCATGCTCCTTTTCCTAGACTGCTGCCATGGCCTGTAAACAGGTCTCTGCCACTGTGCCCACTTCCCAGGCTTCCGTCCACATGGCCAGCCATGGCGATCCCTTCCAACACAGACCCATGTGAACATACCACCACTTCTTAGCTTGGCTTTGTCCTCAGATTGGGGCTGCTCAACACCGCATCCCATCCCATCACCACTTCTCCCCCTCCCTCCCCCAACAGCCCCATCATCTTCTCCAGTGCAGCCACACTGCTCTTCCCCAAGCTTCTACAAACAGAATTCCCTCTGCCTGAAAGGCCCTCCTGCCCTTCTCTGCCTGGTGGACTCCTAGTCACCTGACAGGGAAGGGCACCTCCTCCCAGAAGCCTTCCATGCTTTCCCAACCCACACTGTGCATCCCATGGGTCAGTAATGCTCGTTTCCTGTCTGTCCCATAAACTCTTGAAGAACATGGCTTAGGCACCTTGCTCTTCTTGGTTTTTGGCACTTGGGCATGGGCTTGGGTCCATGTCTGACAATGAGTGAGCCAGTGTCTTTGTAGACACCAGGCTCAAAGGTAGAGTGGGGGATGGTGTGCCCTAAATAGTCACTACCCACTAAACCACCAAAGAGTCCCCAGCAACAACACTGGCAGAAAGAAAGACTGGATCCAGCATTGGCTCTAAGGGAGTTTGTCCCCTTCAAATGAGGGCTTCCGCTAGGCTGGGCTCAGGCCAGCCTCTCTCTGTGGGTGAACATAAACTACAAAACAAACATCGTGCTTTTAGCTGCAAAACTAAAAACAGGAAGCTCAGAATCCGGCTCCCCAGACCCCTCTAACTGCAGGACCACACAGGTGTGGATGCGGATATTGGGGGGATGCACCCCACACCCGCTCCCAGCCCTCAGCCTTCCTGGGGGAGAAAGAAGGGGCATTCTGGATTTCCACCAGGAACAGTTCATTCTTTCACTCTGGCTCCCCTCACCCCCATCACCCCCATTTGACAGCTCATTTCATTTACGACCCCAAAATGAGCCAACTCACTGAGGTGTGCCCCCTGCTCATGGAGGAAGCTGGGTGTGTGAGGTGGAGGTGAGCTGTCCCCTGGGGTCCTGAATGGCTGTGTTCATGGGGGTGAGGTGCTGCCTGGCCGTCTGGGTCAGGGTCTGGAAGAGACACCACCAAGCCAGACCCCGCTGCCACCACCCTCACACGTTCCTTCTCCTTGGACCCTCACAGTTCTCTAGAGTGAATGTCTCTATCTCCTGTCTGTAAGGCTCTGCACAAAGTCCACTTCTCAGAACAAAGCCAAAGCCACCCCAAGGCAGAGGCCCAGGAATTGCGGGGCTGCTTCCCATGGCCTGGCAGGTCTCTGGGGTCGTGACCTTCAGGGGATGCCAAGCACAGCCCAGTGTCCAGAAGGCCACTTCTGGGAACCCTAAGGCCTGGGTCACCTCTCAGCCTATCACAAGGCCAGCAACAGGTGAGGGTGGGGGTGTGGCCGGTGCCACCGCAGGGCATCACATGAATGGGAGGGACTCCTAAAGCCTGGAAGCTGGACTTGAGTCCAATCCTCCCAACAAAACAACCCCACTGCTGGGAGTCGATTCTGAGGCACAGTGACTCTGTGGGTTAGAGCAGAACTGTCCCCATAGTGTTTCCAAGACTAAATCTTTACAGAAACTTACCGCCGCATCTTTCTACTGTGGAACGGCTGGTGGGTCTGAACCACTAACCTTTTGGTTAATAGTCAAGCGCCCTTAATCACTGCATCACCAGGGCTCCTTGCATCCAAGGACTCCCAAACTCTGACACCAAGAGACTTCCTCACCCTGGGCCGCCCCGCCCCTCCCCGCTGCTCCAGATCTTAAGCTCAAGGGAAGAGGGACCGCGCAGCACCCAGAATCCCAGAGGCTGGGGTACCTGAAGTCAGGAAGTGGACCCTTGTCCCAAAGCAAAGCCTTTAGAAATTACCAGACCTGTCATTCTACCACATACCTGCACATAGTAGGTGCTCATTCAGTACTTAATAAAAAAGGGGGCTCAGAGAGGGACAGGGACCTCCCATGGTCACACATTTAAAGAAGGGGGACAAACAAAACCCTTTTCTCCACTCCAAGACATTTCTCAGGGCCTTCTGTGGATGGCCCTTTGGATGTTAGGGAGTTCTTCCTAGTATCTAACCTGCATTCTTCTGGCTGCAATCGAGGCAGGGAGTGTCTGTCCTCCAAGATAGCCCAGCCATGGCTCTCCCTGCTGCCACCTTCAGGTCCCTGTGATTACTGCAGCCCGTCCCAACAGCCCCCCGGGGATTCTCTGGGTCCTTGGTTTCTCTTCTGGGAGCTGGGTGTACTGCTCTGTACCTGCAGGCGTGGAGGTGATGGAGCTGTGAGTCATGGGCTCCAGAGGCCACAACTCCTTCCCCATTAGCTATGGCACAAAGGGTGTCTGGTGAGGAGGCCTGAATGGTTGCTTCTCATAATCCCCATAATTCCCTACAAAGTGACTCCATATAACAACAGAGAGATGTTAATAAGAAGTGGGGTGCATGTTCTGTTTCAGAACCAGCCCTGCCCACCCCAGGCTGCCACCTGGAGAGATGACGCTGGGAGAGGGGGACCAGGTTGGGGAAATGGTAGCTCCCTCTGGGTGTTGGGTTTCAGGCACCTTGAGGAGGAAGTGGGGTTTTGAATAAGGTGGGCAACTCTAGAAACTAGGTTCTGTTTTCATAAAAACCTTCCTCTATAAATGACACCTGAACAGGCCTGGTGGGCCAGGGGCTAGGTTGGGTGCTGGGCCCAGGCTCCTTGCTGGTCAGGTTGGAAGATTGCCAAACCAGGTCCCCACATCATCAAAGCCAGTTCCCATTACGTTGTGGTTCCAGGTTAGTCACCAATGACACTGTGGGAAGTGTGGAGCCAGATGACACGTCTCTTAGCGCCTGAATCACCTCATCTGGAAAATGAGGGAGAAGTAACTGATGGCTTTGTAGTCTTGATTCATGCTAACTTGCTACTTTCCAAGGTGGGGGTGGGGGCTTCTCCATGCTCTAACTTTCTGCCACCTCCTCAGACATGAGTCCAGGGCACAAGCTGGAATAGGGGCTGGCTTGTTTACCTGAACCACTCACAGCATCCCCTCTGCCCCACGGTGCTCCCCAGAGGTGGGATTCCTCTCTGGGTGGGCCGGGCCATTCCTGAAGCAGAATGTGCCTGGCTAACACCCTACTCGTATGTCTTTATGTGGGGTCATTTTGTAGAGAATTGTGATTATGGGGGGCAACAATTCAAGCCTTCTCACCAGCCATGTGGAGGTATGAGGGGAGCTCTGGAGGGGAGGAGGGTCACTGGGGGCCCAAGCCACACAGGAGGAACCTCTCTGGTGCCAGGGTGACCTCAGAGGCCCTTTTGAAGACACTGGATTTAGAAAGGCCAAGATGCTGAGGTGAGTCACATGAGTCCTGTTCCTACCTCAGGTCCTGCCCAGACTCGCCCCCAGCAATGGAACGGGGAGACTGAGGGGGCTCCCACCTTCCTCCCACCCCATACACACAATCCTAGAATCCTGGCATTGGGATCCTTCCAACACATCACAGCGTTCTATTACTGTAACAAATCAGTCAAAATCCCATTTTACAGTTAAATAGTACGGAAGACAGACAGTTTACTGTACAAGCAAGTTGTGCATTAAAAACAAACACACCAAGCAAATTATAGTGCAAAGCTGATGCCACCCTGCCCCTCCCCCCTGGCCCTCTTCCCAGTTGGTCTCACGGCAGATATGAGAGTAGCAGGTCTTAACACCTCAGCATGACAATATGTCACAAAGGATCTGTACCCGCCACCAACAGGCTTACAGTATCATTGTATCAAAACCCTCTCGTTTCCTTGTGCTTTCTAAATCAGTGTGTTTGCCTAGTACAACTTGGAAGCAGCCTCTTAAATAAGGGTCATGTTGACCAGCCCAGGCTATTGGTACCCACCATGGGCCCTAGAAATGGACTCAAGTTTCTTTCTTGTTCCTGCCCCCTCAGGGTTTGGAAATCAGGAAGGGGTAGTATTTAGGGCCACTAAGCGCTGGGCACTGGGGACCTGCAGGTGCCTCCCATGCTGGTCCGGGGACAGTCGACAACTACAGAGTTCTGGAGTGAAGAAGGTCCCAGGACAATGGGTCTGCAGCTGCTTCCTGAGAAGGGGTGGAGAGCCCTCTGGTGTGTCAGGAGTGTGCTGGACGCCGCCAGCAATTACTCCAAAGAGATGGAGACCGCCTTTAGCAGTCAGGGCTAGGCAAGAGAAAGCGCAGCATAAGGATTTGGTCAAGATTACGGGAAGGACTTCTATCTGTCCAATCTGGTATATCTGGCCGTTGTTCCAGGTGGGGGTGGCACAGCAGGCCAAGAGCCATTAGAGAAGCATTTTGTAGGAAAGACTTCCACATCCATAGAGGATGTGGCTGAAACCATTA
This sequence comes from Chrysochloris asiatica, assembly GCF_000296735.1. Lineage (NCBI taxonomy): Eukaryota > Metazoa > Chordata > Mammalia > Afrosoricida > Chrysochloridae > Chrysochloris > Chrysochloris asiatica. The sequence goes on along the minus strand of NW_006408565.1, from coordinate 13,123,466 downwards.
CAAAAAACCACATGCTGGCTAGCCCTTCTCAGAGTTTTCTTGTCCTTTACTACCATGTAGGCCTTTCTAGAACTGAAGAACTCAAGACAGGCGAATCCATGCCACCTGAGCAAAGGCAAGGCCTTGTATTCCCATCTGCAGACTGAGGGGCAACCCTTCACCTCTAAGCACAAGAGGGCTGAGCCAATCATGTTCACCCTTTACAACTCTTCTCTTCTGCCGTGCCCAGCTATGGCTCTCCAGCTCAAATGTCTGCCACACCCCCACAGGACAATTGCTCTCGCTCTCTCTCGTTCTGGGCCAGGCTTAGGTTGACACTGATGGAGCCTGACCCCTGCTCCTCAGTCTTGATCCTCTCAGAAGGAACCAAGCTGGGCGCTGGGTGGGGGTTGCTTACTCTTAGGAAAAACCTCATGTTTGAAAATGTCTGACTCCTTTTCCTAAAATCAGCTTTAAAACCTAGTTTTGGTTCAGGACAGCCTGTGTTAGAAGCATGGCTGGCTACAGATGGAGAGATGTGTGTAGGACCTGGGAGGGGCAGGGCTGCTGATGTCTGACCCAGTGACCCACCACACAATGATTTCTCCTAGGATCTGTCTCCAGACACAGAAATTACGAGACCAGCCAAGGAAGAAGGGGGTCCCCAGTCCCCACTGAGACCAGAAAGGACTGTCGTGGGCTGGTAAAGTGCATGAAGGGCTTCTCCTGGGTTCAGGGAGCTGCTGCCACAGGTGTAACTGCTCTGGGGCCTGGGGCCCACAGGCAGCTGAGATGCGGGCAGGGGGTCTTCTTAGCTGCTAGGAATTGTGGGGAAGCAGGCTTGTGTTGCATGTGTGCTCATCCCCTATCTGCCAGCGATTTCCTGGGTCCTCCGGGTGGGTCCCTGCCCCATCTGTATAATGAGGGGGACCCTTCTGGGGTGTGGGGTGGGGGGGTGGGAGCTTTCCAGTTCTGACTCCATCTGTGTAAAGGCAGGGACAAGCCTGGGCCCACAAGGCGCGGGGTATGAGGACGTCGAGGGGTGGGCAGGTCTGTGGACACAAGGCCCAGACGTGGGCAGATGCTGCCTGTCCCTGAACAGTGACCTGGGCTCCATGACAGCCTGGGCACAGTGGGAATGGCCAGACCATTCCAGGGGAGGGGCAGCAAGGGAATGCATGTCTCACATGAATGTGGGGGGAGATGACAAGGGACTGGGCTGGGGACAGTGTCCTAGGGAGGCCCCACCCCCTCTGCACAAAGATGTGGCTGGACTAGACGCTCTCCGAGCCACACCAGCTCTGGACCCTGGACCCCAGGACTGTGGCTGGTCTGGAGCTGAAAGCCCCTTCCCTCCCGGAGCCTTGGAGCTGGACCAGCCACTTGTTGGGAAAGTTCTTGGGGTTCCTGCCTCTGTCGGGAGAAGTCTGCAGTGACTAGGGTGGTCAGTAGGGCCGCCACACGGCCTCATCCATGCGGCCCGGGGTGCTCAGGGCCGTGGGTGAGTTGCTGTGGCTGCCATCCGCCTCCACGCCGTCACTCTGGCCGCCTAGGCTGGGGTTCATGAGGTTACCGGCGGCCACGGAGGTGGCGCTGCTGGTGCAGGAGGCGAGCATGCGGCTGGGTGAGCGGTCGCCCCCGCTGCTGCTACTGGCCACCATGGAGAACTGATAGGAGCCAGAGGATGTACCGTAGTAGAGGTGGTAGGGGGACGGGTTGGCCTGGAAGGGCCCACTCTGGTTCTGCGGTGCACCAGGGTATGGTGGTGGGAGGTAGGTGTGGTGGAAGCGACTGGTGGCCGGCATGCCTGCCACTCCCAGGCTGCTGATGTTGGTTCCCGAGGACGTGGCGCTGTAGGGGAAGGCAGCCGTCATGGCCCCCGGATAGTGCATCCTCGGATCTGAGAAGCGGCTCTCTGTCAGGGTCGGCAGGGCGGAGAAGGAGCGGTCAAACTGGCGGGGATCAGGGAAAGGGTTCAGGTCCGGGGTGCCTGTGAGCAGAAAGGAGGGGTCTGGTTCACAAAGCCCAGCAGGGACCCCCTACCACAGACCCACCTATGTCTTGGGCTGAGACTAGCTGAGGGCCTCCTCTAGTCAGGGGCCGAGAGGGTGGGGGGCTTTCCTCTCCCTTTTAAATCTTCCTCCACAAACTGCCAGGGGTGCAGGTGGGATTCCAACCCCAGGTGTGTCCCCTTGACCACTATTGTGAATGGATGAGACATAGTGTGTGGAAAGGGTCTTCCACTGGCCCTATGAGATTGGGAGCTGAACTCTGCTTCTGCAAATGAAGAAACTGAGATGAGGTGGGGCATGCTAATTGGAACTTTTCACTGGACCTCTGCTCTCTTCATCTGTGTGTATGTGTGTGTGTGTGTGTGTGTGTGTGTGCACATGCGCCCACCCTGGGCCTGAGCTGACTGGTGGCTAGATGACAACCAAATGCCACCTCTGGCCACCCTGGCAGCAGCGACACAGCAGCCAGAGGGCCTTGGCGGCCTGGACTCTGCCCTGGTCACAGAGAGACCCAATGTCCAGTCCAGGCCCTGTCTCAGCTTGGTAGCTTGGCTGCAGAACCAAAGGTGGTCCAGCCTCTGCTTCCTACAACTGTAATTACAGAACCAACCCCCCTCCCCATAACATCAGCATTCAGAGGGACTTCAGGACTCAGATGAAACCCTTGGGTATAAAGATGGGACAAATGAGGCCCAGAGAGGGTGAGGCACTTGTCCAGGGTCACACAGAACATTGGAACAGGCACAGAATCCTCAGCTCTCTAACACATACCTGCTAGGTAACTGTGTCATCTTTGAGGCAGAACAGAATTGAGGTTAACTGAGTGATCTACGGAGCCCGACTGTTACTGTGTGCCATTGAGTTGATTCCACGTCACAGTAGCCATAAAGGACAGAGGACTTCTGCCCTCTGGGCAATTTAATAACAATTCTATGACTTCATGGAGTCCTGGTGTGGCACTGTAGGATCAGCACTGGACTGTGAACCACTAGGTTGTCAGTTCAAACCTACCAGCTGCTCCTTGGAAACCCCATACAGGGTCGCTATGAATCAGAACTGACTCAATGGCACTGAACAACAACAATGTTTGTGGGAGGAGATAACCTGGGCTTTCTTCCTCAGAGCCACTGGGTCGGTTTGAACAATCAACATTTTGGTTAGGGAGCCAGACTGTTGTTGTTAAGTTCCGTGGAGTTGGTTCCAACTCATAGTGACCCTGCACAGGGTTTCCAAGGCTGTAAATCTTTATGGGAGCAGAAAGTCTTATCTTTCTCCTGCGGAACCGCTGGTTGTTTTGAACTGCCGACCTTGAGGTTAGCAGCCCGATTCGTACTACTTGAGTTCAAATCCTGGTTCTGCCACTTACTAGCTGTGTGTCTTTGGGCAAGTCACCTAACCTTGGAGAGCATCAGCTTCCCATACTAAAAGCAGGAATAACAACCAGGAGGGAATAAGTTAGTTACTATGTGTGAATTGCTCAGGATGGAGTTAGGGTTTGGGGCTAATGTTGCTGAGACTCTTGCTCTGGACATCCGGTAAACTGAGGCACTGCTGAGATGAGCCCTGTATCCTAGCCAACTCTGGGCAGCAGTAGGAGAGATGGATGGGCCCACACCAGTAGACCAAGGAGAAGGCTGCCTGGCTTCCTCTGCCCCATCCACCAATGAACAAGGGCCAGGAGGGGGGGACAACCTCTGCCCCCAGCCCAGCTCTGAGTGGCACTGCCAGCTTGTGGCCAAGGCTGTGGCCACCCCCAGGCCTCCTGCTCCTCTGGCTCTGCCTGAGGTGCTGGGTGACCTTGGGTGAGACCTGTAACTTCTCTGGACTTTGGAATCCTCTTGACTTAGTTGGAGTGTGTTTTCCTCAACAGCCAGCTCTGGTTCTGGGTGTGACTTTGAACAGAGCTGTCCTGGGCTCTCAATGTGGGGAAATGTGGAACAGGGTCTGGGTGCTGGAGACTTCTGAACCATCTACTACCCTCCCTAATGGGTATCAATGCTGCCTTGAGACGCAGGAGGTCAGAAATGCCTGGCTCCCCTGCTGATGTAGGAACACCGAAAGTGAGGAGAAGGCCTTGTTGGCAGTGTCTACACCCCAAGCACAGTGTAGGGTTCACACCTCAGCTCTGACCCAGGGACTGAGCACTGCCGCCTGCCAGGAGCCCCATTCTCAGATAAAGGAAGCTGAACAAGGGCCCCAGGATGCATCAGGGGGCTGTGGACCAGGAACCAAGGCCCTGAGCTCACACGGGTTGCCTAGACCTGCCACTACCCCTGCTTGTCTCCTCCTGAGGGCGTGGAACAAACCCTAAGACCCTCTAGCAGCTTCCTCGAAGCTCCTGCCCAGCAGCCCCAGGAAACCTAAGCTGCCGGACCACTGTTGAACAGCCAATCCCAACACTGGAAGGAAATGTTTATTTTCTTCTCCAAATTGCCCCAGCTGCTACATGGTAGCTGAATGAGCCTTTTGAGCTGTGAGAAGCCCCCATTGTGGGCAGCTGCAGCAGGGGGGTGGGCAGGGAGGACTGGGGGGCTGAGGCATGGAAGGGCTGGGGCCAAGGGGTCAAAGGTATTAACGGGCACCAAGAAGGGTGGTGGTGGGGTGTGCTGAGAGGATCCCCAGGATGGAAGCTGAAGGAAGAGACCTGGTCTCACCAGGTGAGAGTAACTCCCCACAAGCCTGCAGGTACTACTTTCTCCCCACTTGAAGATATGAAGACTGAGGCTCAGGGAGGTGAAGTAGTTTGCCTAAGATTCCACAGTCAGAAAGCTGAGGAATTCCTAGGCAGACCCACCTAAGCACCACACTCTTCCCTGGTCCTGGCTGTCAAGGGGGCAGGTCTGGGTGGTGGCTGGCTAGGTCAGAGATGAAGAGACTGGAAGGCCTACCTCAGGACACAGCAAAAGGGAGGACAGGGCTAGTCACTGCCCCCCATGGCCTGACCTCCTTTTCTCCCTGCCCCAGAATAGAGCAGGCCTGAGAGCTCAGGTGGGCTGGGCCCTTTGGAGCAAAGTGGGGAGGGCAAGCTGGCCTCAAACTCCATCAAGTGCTGATTCCCAGCCATGTCCACCCAAGGCCTCTTCCTGCCTTAGAGCACTGGACAGGGCCAAGGCCCAGCTCCCAGAGGCCAGGACAGTATAATGGGGCTCTCCAGATGAAGCCACTGAGGGGCTGTGTCCCCCTCCCACTGAATCATGCCTGGTTTGAATGACAGGGGCTGGGGCAACACCTCCCATTGCAGAGTTCCCTAGAGCAGAAGCCGGATGGGGGAGTGTGGAGAAGACAGGAGCGGAACAGCCCCAGCCTCCTGGTCCCAGGCTCTTCCTGCTCTGGGCCCTGCTCACACCCTTCACTATGCCTCTCAAGGGCTGTAAGACCCAAGGGGGGATTTTAATCTGGTGAACTGAACTCACTCTTCTGCCCAATGGGCCCTAAGTAGGCCTTTGCAGACCAAGAAAGGTCACCCACAGGGCATGGCAGTTGCCAGCTTGTAAAACCCACCTCCACCCCCCGCACCACCAAGTCCTATTGCTGAACACATGCCTTCTGCCTCCTACCCCACTGGCTGAACCTTGAGGACAGAACCACCCCAACATCCACTGAGCATCCAATATTTGTGCCATGCACACACTCTGGAAGACCCATCTGTGGATTCACTTTGATTCTGCCTGCTGAGACCCCATCTTGGTCCCCTCACTCCCACCTCAGGCCAGAGGCTCTCCTCTTTCCTACTGGGGGAGTGTATCTGAGACAGGTGGGGGCCTTCCCTGGGCAATGTTGTGGGTCTCTCCATGGTTGGGACAGCACTTTGCAGTTACAAACCTCATCTGAGAAGTCATTCATTTGAGCATCACCCCAGCCCTGGACAGAGGCAACTTCCCCAGACTTGCAGATGAGAAAGATGAGGCTTATAGCGGGTCATCCTATCTGTCACAAGCTCCAGTAACTCTTGACCTTGGACAAGTCACACTGCAATTTTAATGGGGTCACAGTGGAACTATGTCCATTTGTCCCAGAGGACAGGGAGCTCCAGAAGGGTGGGGGCTGGCCTGTCTCACAGGTGCTGAGTCACGAGCTGGCCCTCAGAGGAGTGTCCATGCGGGCCGCCTCCCCCGCCCCAGCCCCACCCTGCAGCCATACCTTGCATGGGTGTCTGGGGCTGGCTGCTGAAATGGCCTGAGGTGCTGAGCGAGCCGCGGGGGCTGGGCGTGCTCGGAGTCACCCGCATGCGAAGCCGGTCCAGGTCCCCAAAGCGATCCGGGAACACTTTGGTCTGGTCCTCCAGCTTCTGCCGGTGCCCTGCAGGCAGGGGTGGGGGGGCAAGGAGGCCAGTCAGTGGTCAGTTCCATGAAGCCCTATGTGTTTGACCTGCTTGGGTCTAAGGGGAGACGGGAATGCCTCTGCAGGGCACCACCCCGGGTCACTACTAACATCTTCTCTGAGTGAAGAGGGGCGGCCAGAATCTCTCCACTCCTGATTGGAGGGAGGGTAATCACCCTCCTTCCACAGGTGAGGATCCAGAGTCAGAACCTGTGGCTTAGACCTCTACTGTTTGGCAGAAGGGGAAACGGAGGCAACAGGCATGGGGAAAGTGGCTCAAACATGCTGGGAGTAGGTGAGCGAGAAGCCAGGAGTGCTACCACCTCCTGCCTCCTGCATCCCCTGCCCCCACACAACACCCCTGTGAGAAGGGCGCTGCTCCAGCCCTGAGCCCCACACACAGACAGGATGTGTGGTGTAGTGTGTTAAGCACTGGCTTTAGCTGCTCCTCAGGAGGAAGATGAAGCTATGTGCACCTGGAAAGATACAGTCCCAGAAACCCTCTACCGCCACAAAACTTGCAACTGACTCCATGACAGTGCATTTGTTCTGCCTTGAGTGAGGTGCTGGACTTCCCCATCTGACAGGGGACAGGGGACAGGGGACCAGTGCATTTGCCTTGGGTGTCACACCTGGAGAAACTGCCAGCACTTCCCACTGTCCTCCCAGCCTCTGCCATGACCCATGCAGGAAGGCCCCCAGGTGCTGGAGGGTCAAGGTGGCCATCCCCTGTCTTTGTACAGCCAGCCTAGGCTAAAGGAGGGCTTCCTGAGTGACATCAACCTTGCAGGGCCCTCTCCTCCCCTACCCATCACTTTTTCAATTGCTCATTTTAAGTTTCACAAGGAACACAAGGAAAGTAACAAAAATAAAATGATTGCAGAATAAGGCGAACAGCTCCTCCCCTGAGGTCCCCACTGTGACCTGTCTTAAGATCTTTCCTTCTAGCCCTTTTTAATGGCTTTACACGCATGGACTTTCTTGAGTAGTCTCAGCCTGCGCATTTCACTCTGTAACCTCAGTTTCCTTATCTGTAAAATGGGAAGAGTAACCCAGTTCGATAGAAATCACAGCATTTCCATGAGCCGCTCAGAATACTCCCGGCACATAGTGAGGCTCAACAGCGTGACAAGCATTCTTACTGCAATGCAGGCCGTCTTTCTTGCCACATTTCATGGGAAGTGGCAGCTCATTCAATCTCTCCCCTCTGGATGGACACTTGGTCATTCTCTATGGTTTCCTTACACACAGTGGTCCCAGATTGCTCACTTGGTAGGCAGCATATTCCCGGTCGACCCCATTAACACCAGCTATCTAGCACATGATTCTGGAAGCTATGCCACCGGTATTTGAAATACCAGCAGGTCACCCAAGGTGGACAGGTTTCAAATGAGCTTCTAGATGAAGAAAGACTAGGAAGAAGGAGTGACAAACTAATTCCGATATTTAGTCACTGTAAACCTTATGAATGGCAGAGAACATTGTCAGATATAGTGCCAGAAAATGAGTCCCTCAGGTTGGAAGGCACTCAAAATGCGATAGGAAAAGAGCTGCCTCCTCAAAGTAGAGTAGACCATGATGACACGAATGGATTAAAGCCTGTGGGAGAAAAGATGATGGGGCATCATTTGCTGATGGGGCACAACTTAAAATGAAGAGAAACAGTTGTAAACATCTATTAATAATCGGAACATTGAATGTACGAAGTATGAATCTGGGAAAATTAGGAATTGTCAAAAAATGAAATGGAACACATAAACATCAATATCTTAGGCATTAGTGAGCTGAAATGGACTGGTATTGGCCATTTTGAATCTGACAACCACATGGCTTACTATGCAGGGAATGACAAATTGAGGAGGAATGGTGTTGCATTCATTGTCAAAAAGAACGTATCCAGATCAATCATGAAGTACAATGCTGTCTGTGATAGGATAATATCCATGTGCCTACAGAGAAGACCAGTTAATACCACTATTATTCAAATTTACGCACCAACTGCTAAAGCCAGTGAGGATGAAATAGAAGAATTGTACCAACTTCTTCAATCTGAAATAGATCAAACATGCAACCAAGATGTATTGATCATTACCAGTGATTGGAACGCAAAGGTTGGGAGCAAAGAGGAAGGATCAGTAGTTGGAAAATATGGCCTTGGTGATAGAAATGATGCTGGAGAACACATGATAGAATTCTGCAAAATCAATGATTTGTTCATTTCAAATATCTTCTTTAGCAGCATACACATGGACCTCGACAGATGGAATACATAGAAATCAAATTGACTACATCTGCAGAAAGAGATGATGGAAAAGCTCCATATTATCAGTGAAAACAAGGCCAGGGACAGACTGTGGAACAGACCATCAATTACTCATATGCGAATTCAAACTGAAGCTGAAGAAAATGAAAACAAGTACATGAGAGCCAAAATATGACCTTGAATATATCCCACCTGAATTTAGAGATCATCTGAAAAACAGATGTGATACATTAAACACTAAAGACCAAAGACCAGAAGAGTTGTGGGATGACATCAAGAACATCATACAGGAAGAAAGCAAAAAGCCATTAAGAAGACAAGAAAGAAGAAAAGGTCAAATTGATGTCAGAAGAGACACTGGAAACTTGCTATCCAGCGTAGCGATAGCAAGAAGATAAAGCCAAATATTACAACAAAATGTGCAAAGATCTGGAGTCAGAAAACCAAAAAATAAGAACATGCTCAGCATTTCTCAAGCTGGGAGAACTGAAGAAAAAATTCAAGCCTCAACTTTCATTACTGAAGGATTCTCTGGGCAAATTATTGAATGATGCAGAAAGCATCAAAAGAAGATGGAAGGAATACACAGAGTCACTGTACCAAAAGGAAATGGTT
>NW_006408565.1:13110698-13113197 GCF_000296735.1 Chrysochloris asiatica | reverse complement strand
TTGAAGACTAAGGTGCGCCTGACCCAAGCCATGGTATTTTCAATAACCTCATATGCATGCAAAAGCTGGGCAATGAATAAGGAAGACCGTAGAAGAACTGATGCTTTTGAGTTATGGTGCTGGAAGAGAATATTGAAAGTGCCATGGGTTCCCAAAAGAACAAACACATCTGTGTCGGAAGAAGTGCAGCCAGAGTGTTCCTTGGTGGTCAGGACGGCCAGACTTCGTCTCTCATACTTCGGACATATTGTCAGGAGGGACCAGTCGCTGGAGAAGGTATCATGTTTGGTAAGGTGGGGAGGGTCAGAGAAAAAGAGGAAGACCGCCCCCAATGAGATGGATTGGCAAAGTGGCAGCACTGATGGGCTCAAGTGTGGCAATAATTGTCAGGTTGGCCCAGGGCTGGGCAGTGTTTTGATTTGTTGTGCATAAGGTCGCTGTGAGTCGGTACCGACTTGATGGCATCTCACAACAATAACAACCTAGCACTGTCACAGCGCTGGTCCTGCTGCCTCACTGGCACCCAGGCAATCAGCAGGTACCACGCAGACTTTTCTAGAATGCTAAGGAGGGAAGAAGGGAAGACTAGGGGGAAGCTCAAATGGAAGTCCTCACTGCCTTTCCCTGCCTTGGGACCTTTAGGGTGTTAGATGACCATTGATGGAATGAGGAGCATCTGGATGTCTCCGAAGAGTCCAGTTTCTAATGTTGACAGTGGCATGTAGAGGACTCTGGTATCTGCAGGTCTCCATGCACCCCACACACTTTGATATAAGTGTCCTTAGAAACAGAGCAGGAAGTCCTGGGAGCCAACAAGTGGGGTCGACAAATCACTGAAAACCAGGGAACCCCCACTTTCTCCTTCAACGTAGTCAGGGGGTATGGGACTACCTAGCATCCTGTCCGGATTGAGTTTGGCTGTATTTCTATAGGGTTCAGGCCAGTCTGTAAACAGGACAAGGGGACTGGGTGGTGGTTGTGGCATCTGGAGAGCATGTGCCTCCCAGTCCAGCTGGCACTCAGTGCCGTGATGGATGGGGGCCTAGTGCTGCTAGAGCTTCCGAAGAAGCCACACATCCTGCTTTTCTGTGAAATCCTTCAGCCTTCCTATGTGGACGGGTCACTTGACCCCTGTGAGAGAGAGATCTGGTAGTGTAGTGGTTACAAATCGGGCTGCTAAGGTTGGCAGTTCAAAGCTACCAGCTGCTCTGTGGGAGAAAGATGAGGCCATTCTGCTCCTGTAAAGATTTGTAGTCTCGGACACCCTGTGCAGGGTAACTACAAGCCAGAACTGATTCCACGGTACTTAACAACAACAACAACCAGTTACTGAGGACTCCAGCAGAGGCCGGCCTTGAGGGGAATGCCACAGGGCTCAGTCCTCAGCTCTGATGGGCCTTGGAGGAAACGCTGTTGCCTTTGTTACTAAGGCCACTGAAGAGGGCCAGGAGGTGTGGACAAGCTGGGGACACATGAATTCAGAACAATTTCAACAGGCAGGAAGCTGGCCAAATGGATATGATATCTGAGACTGACCAGGCTGTAGGCTGGATACAAAGGATCCTGGTGTCTTAGTCCACCACAAGCTTGAAGTGAGCCCATAATGCTACAAGAAAGCTGGCGCAAACCCCCGGCCTTGTTATTACTGTCTCTGGAGAAGAAAGTCGCCTGTTTCTGAACCACACCATGTACAAAGAGCATTGAGTTACTCCTGGGGCCTGGCGGAGGGAGAGCAGGTATGTGGGCAGCCTGGGTTCAGGGACTGGCCCTACCATTCACAGTTGTTTACTCCCCATGTTAGAGACAAGGACCCTGAGACCAGCATGGTGAAGTCTGTGCAGGGGACTACAGAGCCAGGGCGCAGAACTAGCGTTCACACCCAGACCTGCTGACTCCAGGCCTGGTGCTCTTTCTCCTGACATGATGCGGTCCCATTGTTCAGATGGGGCTGATGAGGCTTCAAGGTGAGTCCCTGAGTATGAATCGGGGCATGTGACTCTGGAGCACATGTATTCACTATTCTGCTTTCCTGGCAGACTTCCTGGAGGAGGAGAGTTTTCAAAGCACTCCAGGAATTGCTTCTTTGTTACTGTGGGACTCCAGAGATACTGTGGGGAGGGGCAAAAGGGAGCCAAAACGGCTTCACGTGGCCAGGGTGCCAGCGAGTCTCAAGAGCCATGGGGCTAAGGTCCTCACACGGGGAGCAGAATAGAACTTCCTGTGCCCGAGGACAAGACGGGCCCACAGAAAAGGCCTCTTTCATTCAGCTACCCACAGTGGGAGTTGGGTGGGAGCGCCGACCCTAGCATACTCCATCCGTCACCTTAGGTTTGGCCTTTCCAGCCTTGTGCCTCAGTTTCCCTTCTACACAGTCTGCTCACTGAGAGTCTTCTAGCTCTGAAAGCCCCTGTCTTAAGGTTGCAAGGATCAGCTGCTGGTCACATTGGGACCCCCCCGCAAAAGGAAAAGAGGGTGTGCTGCTTGTCCCAGAGCCCACCC
>NW_006408565.1:13099679-13110573 GCF_000296735.1 Chrysochloris asiatica | reverse complement strand
CGAAACCCCAGCCAGAATGGCTTCCTGTCTGTTTTGGGTTTAGCCCAATACCCCTCCCTCCAGGATGCCTCCTTCTCCTACCCTGAGCCCTTAGATATGTCTGCTGGCAGTGCTAGTGTGGGTGGTCTTCACCCTTCCTCCACCCTATGGTTCTTTTGCATGCCTTGTGTCACCTTGCAACATCCCCAGAGGAGAGGTCTCTCACGGTCCCTACTACAGAAGTGAGCAAATGGAGGCTTGTTTTTGTTAAGTGCCGTCGAGTCAGTTACGACTCATAGCGACCCTGTATAGGATTTCCAACAAGCAGCTGATGGGTTTGCGGACCTTGTGGTTTAAAGTCCAGGGCTGATCCTACAGCGCCACACCAGGAATCCATAACTGAGGTGTGGAGAGGGTCAGTGATGTGCTCAAGGTCACATAGAAGGTGCCTGGTCACATTCTCTCCCTGGAGCCCAGCTTTCAGGGAAGGAGTTGGGGTTTTGGAAATCAAGGGCTCCAGACAACAGTGTTAGGGCCCAGAGTTGTTTGTGCAGGGCCAGGAGGGTGGGCCTGGGTACGGAGTGTCCAGCTCCAAGTCAAACTCTGCTCTACCACCAAGTCCCTCCGCTCTTGGCCTGTTCTCAGACCTGCAAAGTGCTTGCCATATTGTCCAACTGCTGAGGGTAAGGATGAGTTGGAGAACACACAGCAAACAAAGTGTTTGAGAGTAGGGTACCTCAGCGGGGAATGCTGGGGAGCCCCTGAGGGAGGCTCCTCCTTGGCCCATGGGCCTGGTTCCAGGAACTGGGCTCAGATCATAGGCAGGCCCCAACAACCCCTTGACCAGCGCCTATACCCCTCATTTATGGAGGAGAGCTCCGCGCACCCACTCCCTCCCACTCCCAATTAGTGTACTGTGGAATTTTGGTCAAGCTGTTCCCAAGTTGGGCCTTAATGCTTTCACCTGTAAAATGGGGACCACATTCTGCCCAGCCCCAGCCCTCAAGGCAGGAAGTAGATTCCAATGCTGAAGCAGGTAAAGGTCACCCTGGGGGGAGGAAGAGCAGGGCCCAGACAGACTGAATAGTTTACCCAAGTTCACACAGTGGGGGCACTAGAGGACAAGGGCTGCACTTTTCATCCATCCCCAGGGCACCCTCATCACCACCAGCCAGGGCCAGTACCTGCCAGCTACCTGGTCCTTTGGGGGAACTGAGAGGCCATCAGAGCTATCCCCCTGCCTCTACAACGCACAAGCTTCTAGGATAAGAGTGGTTAAGTGCAATGTGCTAGGCATTGAACCAGGTGGGCTATGCATATTGTCCCCAAGAGGCTGCTACCTTGACCCCCATTTTACAGATGAGAAAGGGAATGTGTGGTCAAGGACATATGGTCCAAGTAAGGCCCACGATTCAAGCTCACTTCATGGAGTCTGGCTGCTAAGGTCTTGGGAGTTCAAGGAGAGCTCTGAGGTCTCACTGGCAAGGAGCCAGTTCGATGCCGTGTGTGTGTGTGTGTGTGTGTGTGTGTGTGTGTGTGTGTGTGTGGTGGAAGGCAGCATGGGGGAACGAAGCAAGGATGAGCAGAAGGGCCACAGGAGCAGTCTTGTCTGTTGGGGAACAATGCCCCCCCACCGCCATTACTGAGCCCTTCACCCATCTGAAGCCACTCGGCTGCCTCCTTCAGCTGCCTCGTCCAGTCCCAGTGCGGCCACAGTCCAGACATAGCAGCTACTGTCTGCCCAGCCCCCGGGGTGGGGCACCCAGGCCTGAGGCCCGCTCTGCGGCCTGTCAGGAGATTTACACCCGACTTTTAACAACCGCCGCAGAATCGCAGGCGGCTGCTGGAGGAAGACATATAAAGCCGCTTGGCCTGGGGTGGTCTGCCGTGAATCGGCCCCCTGTGAGCGGATGAAAGCCTGGGTCGGTGGCTGGGCAGGGAAACGGGCTGGCAGGGGGCCAGCAGGCAGGGAGGGCTGCAACCAGTGCTTCCATCGGCCTGGGGTTGATTAGGGGACCCGGGAGGTCTGAGGTTAACCCCTTCACTCCTGCTGGGCTGACTCCCCTGGCTTCTCAGCTGGCTCCTAGCCCAGAGATGTTCCTGGGAGCAGGAGCCCTGGCATCTCCTTAGCCCTGCCTCCCCTTGGTCTCTACACCTGAGGCTGAAGGAGAAATTGCAGCAACTTGAAGACTCTCAAAAGTTAAGTTGCAGACTTAGGGTCACCTTTCCTGCCCACCCAAACTCCCAAGTCCTCCGTAAGCACACTGGATGCTTGCTCACTTCCTCCGGCCTCTGCTCAAATGTCAGCTCTTCCGGAGGCCTCCCCTGCCCCCTGCCCCTCCCCCTCCCCACTTTGATGTTCTTCTAGAACTTCTCACTACCTGATATTAAATTATATTTATATATTTACTTTGTCCACTTTAACAGCTATTTATTGAGCACCCATGTGTATCCCCAAGGGCTGGAAAAGATGGAAGTAACCCCCCCACCTTTGTGGAGGGAGAACAGCAATAAATGAAGGAAGTTAGTGATCTGCACAGCATGTTAAAAGATGACAAGGGTGCTGGAAAGGATAAGGGAGAGTGGCAGGCATGGGTGGGTGGTCTAGAAAGACTTCAGGATGGAAGCTATGTGTCTGGGGGTATGTGGGGTGGGGGGAAGAGTGTTTCAGGCAGAGGAAACAGTAGTGCAAAGGCCCTGGGGCACGGGCAGACCAGCCAAGCAGCCCAGATCCGGGGAGGAGGAGGAGGGTAAGAGAGGAGGTCAGAGGGAAAACAGCACTGATCAGCAGGGTCTTGTTGGTCAGGCTAAGAACAAAACTTGTTTACCGTCTGCCTCTCCCTGGAGCATGAGCCCAGGAGGACGGGAACCCACCTGCTGGGTTCACTTCAGAGCCCAGCTTTAGAGCAGGACCGGATACATGGTGGGTGCCCAGGAAAATATTTGTTGAAATCATTGTATATACATTTTTGGGAGTCAAGGGTCCACAGCTTTCAGGTTCTTAAAGAACTTGGTGAACCAAAAGAAGGGGCCGGAACCATTTTGTTCAGGCAGGTTTATAATCTGTGTCTTGTCCTTTCAGGTCCCAGCACCTGCTAAATATGGAAAGCAGGGATAGCAACTGCCACTGTAGTACACAGACCTCCACGTCAGAATCAGCAGGCACTGTACTACCTCCTGCCCAAATCCTGGGGCCAGCTCAGCAACCAGCTTTCCCCCACCCCCCAGTGACTCTGAGGGACAGTGGCATGGAGAACCTCAGAAACCAAGGCCACAGAGGCAGGAAGCCACCAAGTCCGCCTTCCAACCCAGTTGGCCACCTGGCTATAGGTTGGGCATGCTCTGCAGAGCACCAGAGGGGAATGACCCAGCCACAGAACCCACAGTGGGTAGCAGAATCTGTGACTCCCACTCCTTGGCTTCCAGAAGCTGCCCCTACCCCACCCTGCCCCATAGACGGCTCAGTCCTCACTGGGAGCTGGGCTGGAAAAGCAGGGGAAAATCCCACAAAGGAAACCCTGGAGTTTCCAAAGCCTGTTGGATCCATGAAGTGCTGTTAAGCACTTCCAGTGGGCCAGGCAGCTGTAATCCACACACAAAAAAACCCCAAAGCAGATACTGAGATCACCCCCATTTTACAGGTGAGCACAATGAGGCTTGGAAAGCTCTTCCATTTTGCCCTCACTTCCCTGAGTTCCAGACTGGGGCCCTCTCCGGCAAGTGGCTTTCCCTCCCTGACCTCTGGATCAATTCATAGAGACATTGCACAGGGCTTGCTGAGCTGGCCTCTTCCCTCTTGCAGGTGGGGAGACTGAGGCCTAGAAAGAGGAAGGGACTTGTCTGAGGTCACACCCAACCTTAGGGCCAAGGTGGTTTTGGGCAGGAGCAAGCAGGGTCTCAGAAGCATCTGCACCCAGTTCTGCTCTGAGCTGTCCTATAAATAAGCTGCTGTCTAGGCTTTTGTGTGAACTAGTAGGAGGAGGAGTGGCACAGGACAAGTCCACTGAGGCCAGCGGGAGCTGAGGCAGGCCAGAGGCCAGGCTTGCTGCACAGCTGGAGGCAGACGGACCCAGTCTGTGCGGAGACCCTGAGGCAGACATGACCATCTGCCTCTGGCTTCCGTGGACTTGTCCTGTGCCACCCCTTCCCCCTACCAGCTTACGCCAAGAAAGGGCTGTCTTGAACCTGAGGGGGTTTCAGGAGAGAAGAGTAGGCAGATGATTCAAATGGGGGCTTCCAAGGGCAGGGCCAAGCCTCTACCCTCACCAGGAGTTCCAATGGGGCAGGGTGGGCAGCTCCAAGACCCCTGTGTCACATGCCTCTAGCCATGGGGTGCTCGCCGCTTTTTGGTGCAGTTCCTACGTGCCTTAGCATCAACATGGCTCCTGGAGACGGTGCCTCTCTAGTAATGTGGCCTACGGTGGTGGGAGGGGGCACTAGCTGTACACACTAGACCACTGATCCTCAGTTCATGGATGAGGAAGCTAAGGCTAAAACGTCACACGATGGCTAACGAATGAGCATCTGCCAACTTCCTATACGGGCTTTATACAGGTTGACACGTTTTCTCCTCAGAATAGCAGCAGAGGGAACTGCTGGTATAACCCCCACTTTCAAACAAAAGTGCTGAGGCCCTGCTCTGCCCATGCAAGCCGTCACCCCCTGAGACTCCAACGGTGGACCTGAGTCACTAACCCAGTGCACAGCTGAGAAACCTGCAGCCAGAAAGGAGACATACCAGGGCTGTGCACCCATTCATGTCCAGCAGGTGATGACCAGGAGTTGATGGTCACAGGCCTGTTTACCAAGTGCAGGTGCAGGAGAGTCGGAGGGGGTAACCCACAGAGGCCTGGAGGGTAGTTCTTCCAGGGCCCTGGGCCCAGTTCCAAGACTGGCCATATGGGAGCCAGATCAGTCTGAATGCCAAGAAGGAGGGACCAGTCCAGGGCCGGCCTCTCTGGTCCACTCTCAATCTCTGGGAAGGCTGAGGCCAGGGCTCCTCTACCACCTTGCTTAGTGTGAGGTCAAGGGTCACGTGCTCCACTTGCTTACTGGAAACCCGGGGCCCTGCTGTCATGAGGATCCCATGAGATGATAAACGTGAAGAGGTTTCCTAAGCAGAAGAGGCCCTTAATCTACGAACCCCAGCTTCTTCGCAGACTGAAGAACTTGAACACACACTCCCTTTCATGCTAAAACACGAGAGCCATAGCTCCTGCCCAGAAAACCCAAACCCAACCCACCAACATGTAGAGTCCGACCCACAACCACCCTCAGAGAAGAGCAGAGCTGCGTGCTCCCCCACTGGGCCCTTGGGTACTTACGTCTGGGCTCCCGGGGTCCATCCACGGTCACCTTGATGGCTCGGTGGTAGGTGGCCACTTGGGTGGGGTTGGTGAACACAGTGATGGTCAGGGTGAAACTCTTCCCTGCGGGTGGTAGGGAGCGGGGTGGGGGAGGACAAAGGCAGGGTATTAGTACCTGGAGTTAATCACAGCACCCTCCCTCCCACTGTGCACCCCACCACCCCTACATGTCCCTAACCTTCAAGAAGGGGCAGGGATCTCTCCTCTGAACCAGGACAGAAGATGGGGCTCTGAGTAAAGAAAGGTCCACCTGCTGGGTTTGGCATCCAAGGCCCCTGGAGGTCTGACAAGTTGATCCCCTTTGTCCCACCCCAGGCTCTGGACACTTTCATTTACTTCCTCCCTACTTCTGGCTCGTTCTTTGGGCTTAACCTCTTATTTCTCATGGTTTGGGGGTAAGAAACAAGGATGAGTGCAACTGTTTTCCTCCTGAAAGTAATCCATGCTATTTGTAGAAGATTTTGAAACCACAGAGGCTACACTAACGAAGACAGAGGCATTCCGAAGGCCACTAACCAGAAACAAAACCTTGTTAACATTTGGGTGTTTGCTTCTCCAATCCTCTGTGTATGGGTGTGTGTACTCACACTGTGGCAGTGGTACTAAAATCTGTTTTGTGTGCTCTGCTCTTTTCATTTATCATCACATCGTAAGACTCTCATGTCCTTAAAAATTCTTAAAAACTTCATTTTTAATGGCTGCAAATTATTTCAACTCATCTTTTATTTATCCATTCCCTGACTCTTGGGCATTTACGTCGTTGCTAATTTCTCATTGGTGTGTGCAGCTGTGGCAGGAAAAGGAATGCTTTGGGAGCTGCAGACATTTAATTTGTAGACACAACTGTTATTTCCAGAACTCTGTTCTATTTTTAGATATACGTATGGCTCTAAAGTCTCCATTCAAAATTCCTGAGTATTTAAAAAAAAAAAAAAAAAAAGTAAACAAAACTCCAACAAAACCTTTAAAATAATAATTTCTTGCCATTTAAGATAAAACACAAGTGACCATCCTATTTATGAAAATCTTGGCCTGCATCTCTGAACATGAGAAGTGGAGGGTGATTTCACTACATCACAGGTCTGACATAATGCCAGGAGCTGATCTTTCTTGAGAGAGGGCTGTCCAGATAGGCGCTGGTACCCAGGGCTTCCTTCATTAGGATAAGGGTGTTTGCTATCAGCACCATGCTCTGTCTATCAGGATGGAAGGATGTGCAAACTCCGACTTCATTTGCCTTTCTCCTATTATCAATGAGACTGAAACTACTATCCATTCTAACCCAACATATATGATGTCTTCATGTTCTTTTATACTTTCTTATTAAGGCCTGTGGAGTCCTGGTGTGGTGCTCAGGACTAATGCGCTGGACAGCAAAGTCAGTTTGAACCACAAGGCCGCTTACCAGACGCTCCTTGGAAACCCTATACAGGGTCATTATGAGTCGGAACTGACTTGACGGCATTTAACAACAACGACAATTAAGGCCTTGGGGAGTGCGGTGGCTCTGTACAATATGCACTGGACCGTGAACCACAAGGTTGGGGTTCAAACCCACCAGTGGCTCTGCAGGAGAAAGATGAGGCTTTCATCTCCCACAGAGATTTAAAGTCTTAGAAATCCTATACAGGATCATTATGAGTTGGAGGCTTTAATGTCTTTTAAAAATGGTTATGTCCTGGGATCATTACCACTTTCCATGTCGTCTTCCATGACCATCTGGTTTCCCAGCTCACTGGCCTTTACTTTTCCTTTTTTGACACAGAATGCTTTTTCATTCTCAATTTTATCCTCATCAATCTTTCATGATTTTTGCCATTGTTTTTCTGTTGGAACAGGTATCCCTGTTCATAAAGCAAATATAGTTTTACCTTACACACATAAACAGCAGTCTCTTTACTTTTCACATGGAATTCTTTGATTTATCTGGAGGTTTGCTGGTTGCCATGGTAGAGGGTACAGACTTCTCCTCAAAGGGTAGCCCAATTTCCCCTGCACCTCCAGCGAAGGAGGAGCCCCCCTCTTGTCCAGTCTCTACTGTAATACAAAGTCTCCAGGATATAGGGGGTTGGAGGGACCATGGGAGGTTATTGATGCCCCAAGTCTGACTACCTCCTGGTTCTCTGTCTCTGACCACACCTCTCTGGACCTCAGCTATAGAGTGGGAAGCTCCCTGAAGGCAGGGCCGGGCTCACCCATGGTGGAGATGTGAGCGAGGCTGTCCCAGGACACTCTCTGCCACCTCTTTTCAATACCACTGCTTTGCAGGAATGGCCGCTCAGGGAGGGGGCCCGTATCTTAGGGTTTTCTTTACACATCTTGATATTTGTTGGTATAAGTAAAAACTTAGCTCCAGTTACAGGAAGATCCGAACAAAACCAACTGAGTTGCCTGCAGGGACCATTCCATAGCACTGAGAACTTCTTAGACTGGTGGGAAGGGGGTTGGGACAGGGGATTAGAGTTAAGGAACAAGTGACGTGTTAACTTCGGCTTGGGATAATGGAGACTGTCTGATAAATGTTCCTAAACCAGCAGGCTGGAGGTAGAGAAAGAAACGTGAGGGGTCTGATTGCTGGGGTTCTGAGTCAGAACAAACTAGGACCCTCGCTCCAGCCTACCTCCTTCCGAGACTCTCTTGAGATACACCCTCCTCTCCTCTTACTTCCAAGCCTTCCTTCACTCTGAGGTCCCGAACTGACCTGCTAACCACCCACCACCTCCAGGCTCCAACCCGCAGGGCACTCTCAGGGATCCCAGAGATGGCAACCCCTTTGTGTGGTGGGAGTGCGGGAGGTGGAGCTACGGGTTGCCAGTGCACAGCTCCAAGTCAGAGCAGGTGACTAGGCTGAAGATGCTGGATCTAGTCCCTGCATCCCAGGGACAGCGCACTAAGTGGTTCCTGGTCATTTTATGTAAAATAGATGTCCATGGGTCCCTCTGACAGCTGAGCTGGCCCTTAAACTGGCATCTGGAAAAAATTAAGATTCTAATTGTTCCTCACCTCGAACTGAAACTGAACATTTCTCTCAAGTATGAACGTCCCAACAAACCACAATGGTATTATCAACCATATCTATGACCTTGTCACCAGCAGACGTCACTGATATTTACATCTCACGTTACAGCAGTTGCAGATTTCTCTAAATATCTTTTATGTTCGTCACCGCTTCAAAATCATGGTCGTCACTGGAACCATTGCGAGACCAAGCAGCACATTTATCACAATTTTGCTCTATGCCAGTTTGCTAACTGTATTTTAATAGAATTGTTTTCACTGTAATGAATACCATCAGATGCATTTTAAACGTTATTTTGATGGGCTTTTTATCAGATTTTATCAGATCTACAGACTTGTAGATCCTCCTGCTCCCAACTCTGTTCCTTCTGCTGTTCTTAAGAGCTGTCAAGTCCATTCCGACTCATAGTGACCCTGGATAGGGTTTCCGAGGAGCAGTTGGTGGATTTGAACTGCTAACCTTGGGCTTCACAGTCCAGCACTGATCCGACACCACACCAGGAGTCCTGCTACCTGTCTGAGCTGCCCCCTAATGCCTATTTCTTCTAGCCATCCACCTACTTTATTTCCTATCTCCTGCAGCTTAGTGGGTTACGTGTTGGACGCTAACTGCAAGATCAGCACTTCAAATCTACCAGTTGCCCCTTGGTGGAAAGATGACACTTTGTTTCTGCAAAGATGTATAGCCTCGGAATCAACTCTACCGCACACAACCACCTACTAGTCTGCAAACTCTCTGAAAAGTCAGAATTTTATCTTGTTCACTGCTGTGTCCCCGAGCTCCTAGAATAGCATCTGGCACATAGCCAAAACCAAAAAATCGAACCCGCTGCCACTGAGACTATTCTGACACATAGAGGCCTCTATAGGGTTTCTTAAACTACAAATCTCCATGAGAACAGACAGCTTCATCTTTCTCCTGAGGAGTGGACACTGGGTTTGAACCACCAACCTTGGGGTTGCAGCCCAATGCTGCCACCAGGCTCAGTAAATGTTTGTTAAAGGAATTAAGAGCCGAAATTACTGTTCACATTTTACAGATGAGAAGACTGAGGCTCACAGAAGAACAAGGAATTGACCAGATAATACAGTGTCCAGGTAGGGACCAGGAAGCTAGAATATGTTTAAGAAAGTCTCAGCCCACACCTTGTTTTGTTGTTGTTAAGTCCTGTCAAGTCATTTCCCACTCATAGTGATCCTGTTTCTGAGGAGTGGGTGGTGAACTTGAATCACTGACCTTGCAGCTCAAACGGACCTTGAAGTCCAGAGCATTAGCAGGCAGCTCCCCATCAGCTCACCCCTACACATACACTAAATAAAGACCTGCTCCTGGAGAGTGAGTGAGACACTCCCTTGCCTAGTAGGCAGCAAACTGCCAACTCCTGAGGTCAACACCATTGCCTAACCTATTCCTCACAGTTTCCAGGCTTGGGTACCACCCCTCTAGGTGACCGCAGAGAGGAGGAAGGGAGTGGGGAGGGAGGGTGCGACTGAGGCCTAGGAGCGGGAGTGGAAGAGGGGAGCAGGTGTCAGCTACAGCAGGAGGCTGAGGATGGGGGTATCTGAGGTCCCTTCCACTGAAGGGTGGGAAAACTGTCTCCTGCTGCTTCTTACCCTCCCTGTTGGAAGGCAGATCCACCTGCCTTTCTCTGACCTTCTTGGAGTAGGATATTGAGGAGACAAAGGAGATGGGCACTTTGTGCAGAAACCTGGGGCAAACTTAGGGTCAGCTCAGGAGCCCAAGAATTACAACTCTAGCACTGGGAGGACTGGTCCTGGCTGGAGTGGGAGATGTCCCAGTTCTGGGAATTACATGTACCTTGGGTCTCTGAGTGGCCCCAGACACTCCTGAAGCAGCCCAGACCCTAGACCAGTCACCAAGCACAGCAGGGTGGCAATATTGCCTCTGGCAAGTCCTCCTACTTAACAGCCCGGGTTCATTTGTGATAAGCCCCACCTATAAGAACTCCAGAGCCTGAAAAGGTCATGTCTGGGGCCTGACATCAGATAGTTTCTCCAAGTATTACCTTCTCCAACTGGGCTAACCCTGGCTCATTCATGGGTCCGCTCTGCTTTCTACAAACCTCACTTTCTACAAAACATCCTACTGTTTCTTTTTTAACCTGTTTATGATAGCTTAGGAACTATGCTCTTTCCTTTTCCAGCTAGGTGCCTGGTTCTGAAAGAGCACCTCCTAGGGGCCATTTAGGAGATGCGTAGTGGTGAGTGGTCCTCACACTGGTGGGAGGCAGAGGGGAGTGTGGTAATACCTAGCACCACACGGGGCAGTGACTGACTCATTTTTCCTATGGGTGGAAAAACTCGTTTATCAAAATTCTCTGAACCATGAACTAACTCAGTTTCCCAAATCCAAGGTAATCTTTGTTTGCACCCTTCTAATGTCTGTCCTAAGGAGCTCTGGTAGCGTAGTGGTTACGAATCAGGCTGTGAACCCGCAAGGTCAGCAGTTCGAAACTACCAGCTGTTCCGCAGGAGAAAGATGAGGCTTTCTGCTCCCGTAAAGATTTACA